>NC_140366.1:5442500-5445000 GCF_054491055.1 Hypomesus nipponensis | reverse complement strand
GTCACCCGTGGAACGGTGCAGAGCAGCTGTTTATGGGAGCTGACCTGGAACGAGAGACTCCCCCTCTGCCTCGACTCGACACAGAACACTTTAGTCCCGACACGTCACACAAGGGCCACATTGACATGAAAACTCACCTCTGATGCCCTGTTTATGTTTGTGTGTGTGTGTGTGTGTGTGTTTCTGCTTCCTATACCCAGCGGTGAGGGATTTTACAAGCGACAGGTTTTCCTCCTGGGTTATGGTCTTGCGAGGTGAACTGAATGCTACCAGTGGTGTCACTTCCAAGCAAACACACACACCCACTCACACACACCCCTCTAACGTCACCCTTCGGCCATTAATTACATTTTGCTGCGAAATCTACTCCAGGTGACAGTTTGATTCAGTCTTAGGGACTTTTTCTCCATCAAACTCAATCACTGTCCTGTCACACTTTGCAGCTCCATCTGTACGGACGTCGATGCGGCCGCATTGTTCCCGCGGCAGTCAATCCAGCAGGCCACGGCAGTCCTCTCAACACCCCTGCCAAATATGGAACCGCAGGGTTAATCTGTGCGAGTGTGAGACCCCTGATGGATCGCACATTGGACACAGCAGATGATAACGCGGCTGTGTTTCTTGTGTGTGTCCCTCCCAGGAACATGATCAAGTCCTTCTACACCTCCAGCCTGCTGCTCGACGTCCTCAGCGTGTTCGGAGAGATGTCAGAGGAGGTACGTCGCGTCGGTGCCCGTTCTAGAACATTCCACCTCGCCGTCTGGCTTTTGGGGGGATTCCTCCTGGTGTGTGGAATTGGGCGGTGTGGCGTGCACGATATGTAGGCATGCATCTTCACAAGAGTTTGCCATACGCTGCCTTGATTAGGAAAATGTTGGAAGCGTAGGTAGGGAACAGCACAGGCCCAACCCGAAACTGGTAAACAGACAATAGGCCTAGTACTTCAGACTAGACTACCACCACTGGACCGAACTGTTCTGGAGATAGTCTCTGCTCACCTACCACACCTAGTGGTGCTACAGCTCTAACTTAGAAAAACTACACGCATGGAAGAAAGGAAACGAGTTCACTAAACGGACTTGCTCGCAGTTAAACAGGGCTATGGAAGTGTGTGTGTGTGGGGGGGGGGGGTGTAGGATGTAGGGGGTGTAAAGGACTGGGCAGTTGTCAAGAGAGCAAGGAGACTCGAGAGCAGGGAAGCTAGGCAGTAGGAGGCGTAAGAAAGGGGATGTCGGGATCAGAGTTAGTCGGTACAAGATACGGTAGGAGGACTAGGTAGGAAGGCCTGTCCACAGGAAAGTGGCTTTTGATTGGCCGGACGACCCATACATAACACACACTCATGCACACACACACACACACACACACACAGTCGCACAGACAAGTGGCTCATTGAGTGAACAACTCTGACACTATCCACTTCCTCACTCAGTACCCCTCTCTCTCTCTCTAAGGAGGGGGGAGGGGGGGGAGGGAGGGGGGGGGGGCTTGCAGCAGATCCCCTCTGCTCTGATGAAGTGCACCGCTATGCCGGTCGCTCGCTCCTCGCCGTCTCCCTTTTCCCTTTCTCTCTCTCCCTCGTCCTTTCTTTTCACTCCACCGGGCCAGACAATGAGTCCTCTCAGTCTCTCCCCATGACCAGGCAGCTCTCTCCCAGACACGTCACTATGGGCCTGGGGGAAGATAGGGTTTCTGACACACACACACACACACCACACATGCACACACACACTCTCTATCACACACACACACACACACACACACAGAGGAGCGACATACACACACACACACACACACACAGAGGAGCGACATACACACACACAGAGGAGCGACACACACACACACACACACACACACACACACACAGAGGAGCGACAGAAAACTGGGGGCAGAATCAAGGAAATTTGAGGTGGCGAGGGCGGCGGGGAATAGAGAGAGGGGCCGAGAGGAGGAGAGAGAGAGAGAGAGAGAGAGAGAGAGAGAGAGAGAGAGAGAGAGAGAGAGAGAGAGAGAGAGAGAGAGAGAGAGAGAGAGAGAGAGAGAGAGAGAGAGAGAGAGAGAGAGAGAGAGAGAGAGAGAGAGAGAGAGAGAGGGAGGGAGGGAGGGAGGGAGGGAGGGAGGGAGGGAGGGAGGGAGGGAGGGAGGGAGGGGGGGAGGGGGGGAGGGGGGGAGGGGGGGAGGGGGGGAGGGGGGGAGGGGGGGAGGGGGAGGGGGAGGGAGATTGGATGGAAGGAGAGCGACGTGAGAGGGAGAAAGACACGGAGGGCGCGCGCGTGAGAGAGCTGTATCGTCCGACCGAAAGGGAGCCGTTGAATGGAGCAAGTCCGAAGTGGCTGGTGGCTAATCTTATCTTGTCATTAGACATAACCACTCCCTCTGGAGCAGAATGGTCTCACAGATGATCACAGATCGGCAAAGCATCAACGGCTGAACCATTTGCGATGGTTTTGTCCACACCCTGCATCGGTGGTGGTGTGCTGACAGGCCTCGTTTGCGTCAT
>NC_140366.1:5310000-5437500 GCF_054491055.1 Hypomesus nipponensis | reverse complement strand
GGAGAGAGAGAGAGGGAGAGAGAGGGAGAGACAGTGAGAGCAAAAAGAGGGACAGACATTTAGTGCCTTATCTCTGAGCAATTGCCATCCCCCTCAGTGAGAGGGGATACAAAGCTGTCCAGTGTGTCTCTGACAGACAGAGGCAGGGACAGATTTGAATCAAGGACCAGTCGGGATAGCACGACATGGGCCCGCCTCGTTCTGGGAGCTGACGTGGAAGACGCTTGGACTCTTTTACACTTTTGGTCATGCTTGGACTTTCTTTCGTCCCGCTGAAAGAGTGTTGACTGCGCATCTCTGCAGAGGACTCTCGACCGGGTCGTCGTATCTCACCTCCTTGGCGTCTCCAGAGTCGTCCCCTTGTGTGTCTGCGCCGGTTTCTTGACTTGATGCCAATCCGAGGCCTGTTGTTTGAAACCGAGGCGCTCTCGAAAGCCACCACGCCCGTATTATTCTACCCAGAGACCGGGGGCCGGAGCACGGCCTGGGTCGGGGTCCAGACCCACACGAAAACAGATCTGGTTCCCATTCAGAGCTCGCTTCCTCTCCCCGCTCACGCCACCCTGTCGTGATCCCTGTCATGTATGACCTCATCAGCGTATACGCACGCTTTAATCTGTGTGAACATGTTTCTGTGTAATATCAGATTTTCTTCCAATTCAATTTGGGTCGCCTCCGAGGCGACAGCGGAGCGCATCCTTTGTTAATGTGTCTGTAGACGCGGCGCCGTCGCCCCGACATGGGGCGTCCTCTTCTGCGGTGCAGGCCTTTAGCTCTGCTCTTTCTCTCACTTTGCTCCCGACGAGAGTACACACGCGCGCGCGCACACAGACACGCGCGGCTATAACACACAGCCACGCTCACTCACAAACACACAAGCAGACACGCGCACACCAAGACACACGCACACGCAGACGGGTTTACACGACAGTGGAGCTTGAAGACAAAGTGTTCTCTTCGCAGGAACGTTTTAAAGACTGTTGCGGGGAGGTGCACGCTGAATTGATTACATTTGTTTGAACGGGCTCTCAAGTACCTCTGGGGCAGTTTAGCCTTTTAAAGACCATTAGCTGCATGAGCCCGTCATGACTTCACGTACCATTATTTTCGCTGCCGTTGAATGGAGATGAAGCAGCTGCACCGCATTGCGGAGATAACATTGCCGATGGACCAATCTGCAGATGACTGCTCTGCTCTCAGACACCTCGCTGCAGGCTAACTTGTTGGAGGGTGCACCCGCGTCTGAGTTTGGGAGTCCATGTTCTCGTCCGCGTCACAGGGTTGTCTGTGTCTTTGCTGTGTACTCGAAGACAAGGAGGGAGGGAGGTAGAAAGGGGGGGAGGGAGGGAAATGGAGGGAGGGAGGGAGGGGGAGGGGGGAAATGGAGGGAGGGAAATGGAAGGAGGGACAGAGTGAGGGAGGTAGAGTGAGGGATGGAGGGAGGGAGGGATGGAGGGATGGAGGAAGGTATAGTGAGGAATGGACAGAGTGAGGGAAAGAGAGAAAGAGAGATAGATGGGAATGAATAGAGGTTGACTGAGCGCATGAGAAAGATGGGATTTATTATTATTCCTGTTGAGTACTAGTAAAAATAAGAGGGAGAGTCGCTTGTGCCACTACCTGAGAGCGACCAGTTGATAAAGAACCGAAATGAAGAGGCCTACATAATCAAGCATTAATCACGGGTGCAACAGAGTTGTAACACAAGGTGTTGATACGGTTGTTGTTATGCCGTACTCCTCGACGCCGTTGCTTTGGCAACGTGCTCTCTCGCACTCGTGAAGTGAGAGGTGGGGATGAGGGAGGGATGGAGGCAGTTGTGTTGAGGTGGAGCGAGGGAAAAAGATAAGCAATACGGAGCGAGGGAAGAGGCGGTGGGCGATGCGGGAGACATGGTTCCAAGCACACCCATGGCTCTCCTAAACGAAATTGGGGTAATAAGCATCCTCCCGTTAAAAAAAAACCACTCCTCTGATGGACGACTGGTTCATGTCAGGCTTTCAAGAGACAACATGGCAAGCGTTCTGACAGAATCCTGCTGCGTTCTAATCGAAACGGCTCGCTGTCGCCCATCAGAAACTGTTTTTGTCCCGGGATGTGGTTTCTTCAGGCCTGACAAAAGGGCTGGATGAGAGCTGAACGGCCAATGGAACCGCCCCCGTGTGCTTTCCTCCGTCCGAGCGACAAGAAACGAACCGTCGGACACCTGCGATGATCGTCGGTGTGCGCATTCCTCCGCCTTTTGCATGTCTGTGTTGACGTTCTCCCGCTTTCTCCCTCACCCCTTCCCAGATGACGAATACGGAGCAGAGGGCGGGGCAGAGGGCGGGGCAGAGGGCGGCGGCTCGTTCCAGGGGCCCCAGTCCCCCGCCCACGCCCAGCCGTCCGCCACGGGGTACGACCAGGGGCCAGGGCCAGGCTACGGGGCAGAGGGCCCGGGGGCCCCAGGGTTCGGGCAGGGCTCGGGGGCGATGGGCCCCCCGCCCTCCAACTACAACAGCGTCCACGTCCCCCCAGGGTCCCACGCCCCCGCCAACACACCTGCAGATCTGCCCCCCCCGACAGGTACGACACACACACACACACATTTACACGCACACACCCATTTACACAAGTGCAGAGTTTGTGTCGGAACAGTTTGTGTCACTCATGGCCTTTGATCCGGGCCTTCTCCTGAGCGAAAACGTCTCGCTCGGCGGAAGTTCGCTTCAAAGTTTGACACGGTGGCATATCTGGACTACAGCCCGTGGGAGGAACGCCGCTCTCTCTCTCTGATGTGCGATGCAGCCTGATCCTCTCTCCCCGCCAGGGCTTTGGCAGCCAAGACAGACGGAGGAAATTGTCGAGCGAACCTCCTTAAAGGGACAGCGCGACGTTTCACACTCGTCCCGCCTCCGCTCGTCCGCGGCCACGTCGACTCCTCCAAAATCCCTTGCCCTCTCCATTCCGCACGCGTTAGAACTCCAATGAGAAGCCATTCGCGTTCACTAATCGCCGCGAGGCCAAAGCCTCCCGTGCCGAGTGGACTCGGAAAGCATCCGGATAATTCCACCGGAAGGGTTTCGTTGTTTGGGTGGAAGTCATTTGAAACGGCGAGCTTAACGTGCCCAGCCATCCCTCGTGTGGCGGCCTGCGTCTGGGACTGATCGCGGTGAGCAGGGTACGACGGCGGCGTGTTAGCATTAGCGCCGACAGGGACCCATTAGGGATGTTGACGCGGACGCGAGGGGCCTAGCTTTATCACCGGAGCCCATACTGTTGACACAGGCGGTCGTGGAGAGGCGCCTGCTCTACCCTGGTGTGTGCGTGTGTGTGTGTGTGTGCATAGGGGGGGAGGGGGGTTTTTGGAGAGAAAAGGCGTCACTTACGGTAAAGGGTGTGCATCTGTCGGGGTGTGAGGAGGGGGGCGATGGGTGGCGAAGCGTGGAAAGTGTGTGAGATGTGTGTGAGATGTGTGTGTAATTAGCACATTAGGGGCGCGCGCGCGCGTGTGTGTGTCGAGGGCCCGGGGTTATTAGACCAGGCACTGACAGGGTTCCCCCACGGAGTCCCCCAGAGCCCCTGTAGACGTGACAAGGTGAGCCTGTAGCTCCGGGGGCTCCAGAGGAAGTGACTCAACTCCACCTAGACGTCCCGACCCTTTCTTTCGGCTCTTCACTAAATCAACAGAGACGCGCACACTCGCACCCCCACACACGGAGACATTCTTCCAAATATAAGACCAGAGAATGAAAGTAGAGGGGTGGTGGAGGGAGGGAGGGGGTTGTGTAGATTGAGTTGCCACTAAGCTGTCAAGCTCTCTCCTCCTCCAGCCTTCGGGCTGCTTGCACAATCACACGGCCTATCAAATATGGAGGTTGCTGGAGAGTGCTGTGCATTGGTTGGCGGAAGGATACAGGGTTGAACTGCTCGCCTCAGGGGGTCCCCTTTAAAACAGTCCGATTCCAGAGCAGGGACGCCGAAAAAAATCCATAATTAAACAATGACGCTCCCGAACGTCGACCGAGACCAAGGAAGACAAAAAACGTACAATTATGTGTCTCCCAACGAAGCACGCAACATTTGTTGACGTTCGGTTTGAGCTCAAACGTACGCACGGCCGCGACTTCCGCTATTTCACTCCAAGCGTCCGACCAGACAGAACTCTGACTTTATCCGCTGATGACGTCCAGGTGTATCGGTACATATGCTCTGGGATAATGGGAAGCGTGTCCTGAGGGCAGGTCAGAGCAGGTGTGTGTGGACTGCATGGAAGAGCGTGTTTTATGCGTAGCTTCCTCTGTCGTGTGCAGGCGAGCCCGTCAAACCAGTGCCTGTGCCACGCAACATGCCTGTGGTGGACCCTGCTCTCCTCCGACCCAACCAAGAAGGTGAGCAACGCTACACACGCAAAACGCAGACAGAAACACCCCTGTTCCCCCCCCCCCCCCTTCTTTTCTCTGAGGGTTTCTGTTGGTCGTTGTCGGTGTCATTATTGAGAAACGGTGAAGCCGTGAATGACTGTAGTTGACTAAAACACGCCGGCTGTATGTCGTTGACCAAAATATGCCTAACGTACATTTTGCAATACATGTAACGTTATCATTGCCTGGAGCTTACACAAGGCAAAATGACGGTTATTGACCAAAATAGAATGTGTGGAGCTGGACTAAAACATGATAATCCATGTAGGCTGAGATCTGATGTCCTGTGGCTCATGTTTCCATCTCTGAAAATTCAGCGACACGATTAAGAGAAAGCCGAGTCGAGGAAGCGTTAAGCCCCCATTACTGTCACCCTCAAGCGTGCCACCAGGATGGACTACCAGACCTGATAGATGCCTGAAGTTTTTGTGCGTGTGTGAGAGAGGCCAAGACACAATGACCGAGGCTTTTGATAAGAACAAAATGTAATTCGACAGGCAGAAGGAAAGTTTTGAACTTAGCCAGTGGCATGTGTCTTTGTCTTTGTCTGCGAATCAGATTCGACCACAGATCTCCAGTCTAAAGTGACTGGGGATCCCACTCCTCTCCTTTCTCTCAACCCTCCGCCCCCCCTGAGCCCCAGCGCACACAGAGCCGAGCTTTTAAAGTCACCACTGTGCCCACCAGTGCTTGCTCGCTGCCATCTGCCTCAACTTAGCAGTTTTCAGGCGCTAGCCCAAGCTGCCATTAATATGGCTGCCCGTGGCTAACCGCAGACGAGGCTTCTTAACCTACAGGGCCTGCATGCCCCCCCGCCCCTTCTCTCTCTCTCTCTCTCTCTCTCTCTCTCTCTCTCTCTCTCTCTCTCTCCCCCTCCCTCTCTCTCTCTCTCTCGCTCTCTGTGTAAATTTAATCATCGAAAACATCTGACGGTTCACATCGTCAACAGGACACACGTGTAGATAGTGCGCACTACGCCCTGGACAGTAAATCTCTCTTTTACTCTCTTCCTCCGCGACCGAAGTTTCAGTCGTCTTTTGAAGTCTCGTGCAATAAAGGATGTTTGCTTTCACTCTCCTACTGCCTTCTCTCATTCCCCATGTCTCTTTGGGGGTTCACAGCGAGGGTGGGATTGTACTGGCTCAGGTGCATGCGGAACCAAAAGGAATGAGACCGAACGTAAAGAGGGGTGTTTATTTCAACAATGTCAACCGTTCCGCACAGGGAAACAAGCGGACTATGAACGGTGCCAACGAAACAAACAAAAATAAAAGAAGCCCTAAAAGCCTGGCCACATATAGCTATAATAAATACAAGTGGCCGCATTCGTTCCTTGCCTAGTGTATATAACAGGTAAACAGCTACGTAATGCAGAGTAAACCCATGGGCAGCTTACCTGTCCCCTTGAAAAAAAAAAGCTTTACCGAGTACAGAAATGATAAACATGTCGCACGAAACGCAGAGCAAGCCACAAAGTTGTAACACTGAACGTATAACAAAAGCACGAATGCACACATCGAAAACCTTCCCTGTGTAGGTTCAGGTAAGGAGCTCCAGTTTTGTGAAGGACTACAGCGCCGCGTTGGTAGAGTACACTAAGTACAGTGTTTCGGAAATAGAACATTTCAGTCGTTTGAAAGTAGTTTTTTTTGCCCTTCAATCTGAACTCAACCACTCCAGACAAATGGATGATAATGTGTCAGGTTTGACTGCTTCCCCTCTCCTTGTCAGCATTTAAGACACTAGCTTTGATCATGGCTCAGTGTCACATAGCCGTGTTGACGTCACGTGAAGCCTTGAAAATGCCTGTCTCTGCTTGCGTTGACCTACGTTTTTGAATCAGCTTTGATATCTGATTCGTCAGTTGGAAATGATCCTTCGAAGGTGAAGCCCTTATGATTGTCAGATTAACTTCCACTCACAAGGCCTCCCTCTTCACCTTCTTTCTCTGTCTCGGACCTGGGCCGGAATGTACTAGAAGACCATCACCACGCCACCATTTTTTATTTATTTATAAAAAAGCATATTGTTTTGGTTGATGTCTAAGAGAGAGGGAGAGAGAGAGAGGATTTGCCACCTCATTGTGAATGCATTGGAAGTGGAGAGGCCCTGTCTCACGTATTGCATAGTCACTTGTATTCCTGTATCTCTATGTCTACCATCTACATTCTTACCGTCTTTCTTGTTTCCCATGGGAAACAGTTATGTGATACTACAAACCTCTCTGTGGTCAGCGCATTTTAGGCCTGTAGCTGACAGTAAACCTTAAGGTGTTATCCTTCTGTGATGTGATACAGTAATATTTGTATACTTCACACGTCGTAATGTATTTGACTTTAGGCTGTCCCCTGGTTAGTTACTATTAACCAGCTCCATCTCCTGTTCTTAGCCTGTGCAAACACATGCTATACGACTGCATTTGGAGTATGTTGACGTAAGGTTTGACGCTGTTAACACCAGGTAGGTTCATGAAGCGTGTGTGTAGACGAGTGTGGAGGAGTAATGTCTCAAGACCAGAGCTTGCTTAAGAATGTTCAGGACGTGTGTTAAGGCGATAAGGAGCAGTGAAGCCCCACGACTAACGCAAAGTGGGGTCGGGGCCGGGGTGTGGAAGATGTGTTTTGAGTTACTGCAATGGGGGGCTGGGGGACTGGTGCTGGCTCAGACAATTAATGATCTAACAGGGTGGGTCAGGAGAGGAGCTGTTTGTGCGTGTCTTTCTTTCTGAGTGTGTGTGTGTGTGTGTGTGTGTTGGTACAGGTACTACTATACTCGTGGGACCCAGGTCCTTTGAAAACACGATTGCACTTTAGGTTAGGGGTTAGGCTGATGACAAGGGTTCCAATAGAGGGGAATGGAAGCTTAGGATGAATTGGAGTTTGAATGGAAACAGTGACACGTTCAGTGTGTGCGTGCGACCATGTATTTCTAGCAACACAGTAGGCCTCATTGCTTCATTTGCTGCAATAAAGATTTTGATTATTTAATTTGCCAATGTAATTATCACTTGCCCATAAAGGCACAATGAGAACCCCTACACACTATTTAGCTTTTTGTCAACAGCTGTTATCGGATAATCTGGCTTTTAGAACCTCACTTGCGATATTAAATGTGCATCGCTAGCCATCCCCCATGTGGCGCCGACTATCCTTCTGTAATAACTAGCACAAAATTCGAATGAAATAGAAGTGCAGATAATTTGATGTTTGTCCAAGTTCAGTTCCTGGAGTTCCCTGTTTAACTGTTGGTTCTCTTCGTCTCTTCCACTCCTTCTTCCTATATCTGTCTCCTCCTCTCTCCCCCCGCTTCTCTTCCCGCCTCTCGTTCTCTGTATATTTCTCTCTGTGTGTCTCTCTCTCTGTCTCTCTCTCTCTCTCTCTCTCTCTCTCTCTCTCTCTCTCTCTCTCTCTCTCTCTCTCTGTCTTTCTCTCTGTCTCTCTCTCTCTGTCTCTCTCTCTCTCTGTCTCTCTCTCTCTCTCTCTCTCTCTCTCTCTCTGTGTCTCTCTCTCTGTGTCTCTCTCTCTGTGTCTCTCTCTCTGGGTCTCTCTCTCTGTGTGTCTCTCTCTCTCTGTCTCTCTCTCTCTGTCTCTCTCTCTCTCTCTGTGTCTCTCTCTCTCTGTCTCTCTCTGTGTCTTTCTCTCTGTCTCTCTCTCTCTCTCTGTGTCTCTCTCTGTCTCTCTCTCTCTCAGGGGACGTGCGTCTGACAGCGGAGGACTTCACCCGGGCCCAGAAGTACTGCAAGTACGCGGGCAGCGCTCTGCAGTACGAGGACGTCTCCACGGCCGTGCAGAACCTGCAGAAGGCCATCCGGCTGCTCACCACCGGGAAAGAATGAAGACCCTGTCCCCTCTTCCACCTCCCTCCATCACCTCCCCCCCACCCCCCTTCCTTTCTCCTCTGTCCTCCTCTTCCCGTCCCCATCTCTTCTATCTCTCACCGCAGATGCATTTGAGGAAAGTTCATCTCTTCGGACCCCGACCGACGTCTCAGCTTTTCCCCCCGACAGCCCTCCCCTGTGCCCAACCTCAATTACAGCCTGCAGCCCACTCCTCTCGAGCCCAGCTTCTTCCCCCGTTCTCAGCCCCGGCCTCCGCCCAACTTCCACAACCAAGCTGTCTGCCCCTGCCCCTGGTTCCAACCCGCGTGTAATGGCAGTTTAGAACCCGTATATTCCAATGAAACTTCGCCCGCTGTGTCTGTCTCCATATGAAACTGACTGCTGACTGCTGTATATACTGTATGGTCACAACCACAACTCGCTCCGGGCACTAACGGCGGTGCACAGTTTGACACACGTGCAGTGCTCACCCGTGTTTACACGGGCCACCGACTAGGTCTTTTGATACACACCGACCGCACATATCTCTCTCCGTCTCTCTGTCGTTCTCTCTTCATCTCTCCGTCCCCCCTCTCGTTGCCCTCCTCTCCCTTTTTCTCTCTCTCGCTCGCTCTCTTTCCGTCTCTCTCTGTATGCATGTCAGTGTACTTTGGGCTTAGTGTGAATGTAAGCCTGTCACAACCCCATTACAGACTAATGCTTGAAACACAAATGAAATTGCTGGATGGTTCTGCCCTCACACATGTTCTCAATTACTCCTTGTTATCTATCTCATTCTTGGGTGAAAATGCACCCCAAAATGGTTCTTTCTGGAGCCACATAAGGCTAGCAAATGGATTTGATTGGTCGATTTTCGCTGATTTGATTCCTTGACCGATTTGGGATGCGTTTGTATATGGTTGTTGTGTACTTTACCGCCGTTGCCGCCGTAGAGGGCATGGGAGGACTAGGGGGACTGTCACTTTAGTTGAATGCTCTTCCTATAGATGCTTATTCACACGTAAAGAAGCAACTAGCTAACAAAACTAACAATCAGCTTGACTACGAACTACTTCTAGTAGTTGGCAGCCCTTCTGAATGTGTGACTGGAAAAACTGGTCTGTCGGAACATCCATCTTCAGATATGCAATTGCTGCTGACCCCCCCCAAAACCTAACCCCCCCCCCCCCCCCCGTGCCCCTGAGTGAGTTTAAGTTCTTTTGAATCTGTGTGTTCTTTACCCTGTTGATCCATACTTTTTGTTTAAGTTGAGTTTTTCAATGTGTATATGACATGAGAGGCTTCAAGCTATTGATTAAAAAAATGAGTGAATTGTCTTCCACCTGTTGTTGTGGTGCCTATTATTTATATGACACAGCACCACTCAGAATTTATATACTGGACGACTGCAAGTATTATTTTGTTAGTATTGTTTTTACAATCATTTGAGCAAGTGTCAGTATTTCTGGCGCTTGACCTTACCGTACCGCGTTTGTGTTCGTGTTAGAAGTGTTTGTACTAGGTTTTGTAACGATCGAGGAAGTCGGCGTGTTCTGATGTCACCGCGTTTAGGTTTGATGTCATCACTGCTCGACTGCTCCAGCGTTTAGGTTTGAGGTCATCACTGCTCGACTGCTCCAGCGTTTAGGTTTGAGGTCATCACTGCTCGACTGCTCCAGCGTTTAGGTTTGATGTCATCACTGCTCGACTGCTCCAGCGTTTAGGTTTGAGGTCATCACTGCTCGACTGCTCCAGCGTTTAGGTTTGAGGTCATCACTGCTCGACTGCTCCAGCGTTTAGGTTTGAGGTCATCACTGCTCGACTGCTCCAGCGTTTAGGTTTGAGGTCATCACTGCTCGACTGCTCCAGCGTTTAGGTTTGAGGTCATCACTGCTCGACTGCTCCAGCGTTTAGGTTTGAGGTCATCACTGCTCGACTGCTCCAGCGTTTAGGTTTGAGGTCATCACTGCTCGACTGCTCCAGCGTTTAGGTTTGAGGTCATCACTGCTCGACTGCTCCAGCCAGCTGAGTGTGCTCAGCGCCTGGATTCACTCTGTCACCATCATCCATCCGCTGCGTGCCGCCTGGGGGCGCAGAGATGGAGCGATAAGGAGAGAAAGAGAGAGAGAAAGATGGAGAGTTAAGAGAATACGACACAAACACCTTGGCCTTGAGTGTGGCCCGGCTCCAGTTAACCTCTCGTGTTTGAGAGAGGGAACGAGAAAGACAGGGAGAAAGGGGGAGGCAAGCATCAGACATCTGTTGCAGCAGGGGTTCCCACTAGGACAGGGGTGAACGATCCTATTCCTCGGGCCGCTGTCCTGCATGTTTTCGATGTTTCCCTGCTCCGACACACCTGATTCAAATGAATGGTCATTACCTGGCTTCCATAGAGCTTGATAACGACCCATTCATTTGAAACAGGTGTGACGGAGCAAGGAAGCGTCTCAAACATGCAGGACAGTGGCCCCTGAGGACCAGGATTGCCCATTCCTGCACTAGGACCTAAAAATACCTTCAGGACACACCGACAAACCATTATATACAGGAGCTCAGATATGTGCCCATGTACCTGCCTACCTGATGCAACGTCAGGGTTATTACAGCCTTACCTGGCTTGCACCTGACCACATGCTAATATAGGCATAAGTGAGTTTGACTTGAAGCAAGACTGTTTGCTTGCTACCCCAGACTGTATTTAACTTAAGTTTAACCATCCTGTTTCAGCTTCTATACTCACTTATTTGGTTATGCTTGTTATGTAACCCATATATTGGAGGTCATAAATAATGGCGGATCTCCATGTAAAATTGCTGCCACAGTCCTCACACACAGAACTAACTGTCAGACAGTGGAGTTCAGCTGGCTTTGATCAAGTTGGTCTGGGGGATGGATAGCAGTTAGGGGAGGAGGAGAGAACAGCCACTTCTATGGTTCTAGTAAAAACATGAGCCCTTGGCAGCAACCACGTAAAACAGCTGCCTTCGCCTATATAGGTCACTCTGTTAGTCACAATGACACACACACATGCAGACATCACTCATGCCAAAAAACAAATTCATTGTTCATGAAGAAAATCCAGCTAAGCTGACAATGACAGAGTACAAGTTATTTTCCCAGAACTGTTATCAAACAGTTTGACAAACAGAGGTTGAAGAAGCACTGGTACCACAGGAGGTTACTAAATGAGCCCTCCTCCAGCTTCAAAATACCCAAGTGATTGTAAACAATATAACAAAGTCCAATAAATTGACACTGCATGTTTAAACCTCGACAACAGGCAGTTGTAGCCGTGGTGTGGTGATGCGCAGGAGACCAGTTGGCAGAAGAAGCGTATGCAAATGCCGACATCCAATCCAATTGGAGTGTTTATCTCACAGGAAGATCACCCGAACTGACGTTTGAAAGCAAATGACTGGGATCTGGCGGTCCACAATACCGATACTTGTCACAAACGGTCTGATTTCAATATTGTACAATGGTTCCCTTTCTAAACGTGCTTGCTTTCATAGAGCCATCACGAGACATGTTTTTCTTAGCTGCCAACTCTGTTAATGACAGGCCCATACATTGAAATTATGCACCATGAGGAGAAACGTTTTTACGGTAACTCTTAGTGTCAGTATGTACTTATTTTAATGTATCCCAGTGCAACAGCGAGATAAACGACATCAATATCACTGAATTTTCACTGAATATGAATTTTGAAAGTCATTTTTTTAAACCCAGGGGTCTGACTTTAGTTTAGGGTGGGGCGCCAGAGTGAGAGTGCGCGCCAGCTGTGAGGATCCTACAAGATCCCGAACTGTAGAAGTGCTTAGCTGCCGTTTGAAGCATCTCCAGACACAGGAGACAGGTTCATCAAGATAATATAATTTTTGACCGTAGGACAGCAGCGTACCTTGGGTATTTGTGTGGCGATCAATTTTTTTTTTTTTTGCAACGCCAAATACATTTATTTGAAGGTTCGATAGTTTTCAAAGTTTCTACAAAGTGAAAAACTCTCCTCGGACGAGAGGAGAGGGAATCATGATTCTTCAAGGAGACCAGCTCCCACTCCAATAAAACAATGTAAGTGTGGTATGTCTTGTCATGTTGTTAAGCGAATGTCAAACTGTCTTGTACTTTTTGTTTTAAGCTAGTTTTGTCTGTCAGGTGGCTTGCGGTGTTTATTCAGTGAAAGCAGTGATCTTCTATTTCATAGTATAAATTTAGTTAAATGTTAAACGAAGCCTAAATTCCCCAGTGTCTCTAAACTTTCCGAGAAGTTCATGACAGTATACTGAACTTGTTCAATGTCGACGTTTCTAGCATGTTGTTTTGTTAACTTGGTCTATTGGATGTCTGCGATCATTAACTGGTTTAAGTGACGCAAAAATCCTGTGTTAATAACAAGAACACATTTCCATGATTTGAGGTAGGACAGAATGTTGTTGAGTCTTTCTTTTCTCCATTGTTGCAACTTTTGATTAAATGTATACTAGACCAGCATTCATAACAATCATCTTATTGTCATACTGTAGCTAGTTGCCTAGCAAATATGTATGTAAGCCTCTCCTTATTCGAATAATTTCCTTTTTTTTATACATGTGCTTCTTGGCTATAATCCCTTTAATGTGTTACACAACCCTGACCATGGTTTGAAGTAGACATGGAACTTCTTCACCGAGTCCAGAGATGAAGTCATAGAGAATGTGTTGACAGGATTATGAAGACCATGACCAGGTGTTGGACATCAGTCACACTTGACCTTGGGAATTTAATTAACTGGTAAAGATGGAGACCCCCGCTCTCTCTTTTTTCGTGTGCTGAACACCCCGGCTCAGTGGACGTTTGGTGATGCAGGGCCCGTGATTAGACATTCCCTAGTGAGAGATCCAGAACACGGGAATAGACAAAGATGAGCCTTGAGGTTGCGACAGAAAGACTTCACTGTCCAACGCAGCCAAGATATTTTTCGCCGTTCACTCTCAGAGGAGCAGATGGCTCCACCTCTGTCAACCATCTCACCTTGTCCATCATACTTTTTCAAGGCAAACTATTAGACGACTTATTGCTATTCATAGTCTAGTTGGATCCGAAAGTCTGACTTCTGCAGATCGTACGGGCCAGCCTTCATTTCCTTTCAGCTAATGAATCAGTGTCTTTATGTGAATGGCTACTGTATGGGAACAGTCCCCTGACTTCCCCCTCTCTGCTTGTTAAGCATTCATATTTTCATTTCTGCGAGTACAAAAAATATTAAACAAAGAAGTGATTTCTGTAAAGTCAAGAATCGCATGAATCTAAATTGGATACAAGAGAGCAATTAATCCAGCTCTGTTCTCCACATGATGTCATGAATTATTTATAGAATTTCAACGAACCTTTTTTCGTATTCAGCCTGCACATACTTTCAACGTCTTGGAAAGCTATACTGTTTGACAATTTACACTACCACGAGAAAGTCGGACTGCACCTCATCCTAGTTTGGTTTACAATTACTGACACAACATGTTGCAGTCTAAGCTGTGCTGACTAGCAAAGCTTCCAGAAGTTGCGTTATGGTTGACATTATTGGCTGGCCAACAACAGGATTCCATAGGCAAGTGGCTGGTCTGTACTTTGAGACTGACTCTTAGAACCATCAGTTAATTACTGTACTTGAGTAATTACCTTTGGTGTTAAACCGTAATAGCCCAATGCAAATACATCATGTTTAATGCACAGTAAAGTGCTGGTAAATGAACTACACAGCAGATTTGACTGGGTCAGAAGGTCTTGTCCAAATCATCTCAGACAGTTATTTAAATGCAGAAACAGAAGCTTGCAATGAAGCAAAGTTACCTGAAATGTGAACCCGAATGTAAATGACTTTATTTTACACAACCTACATTTGCAGTCCAGTCAGACTTCTAACTGCATCAGTAAAAAGAAAATACTGCCCTTATCAAGGCATACGTCCGTAAACATGCCATGTTGGTCCCAACTGACCATTGTCTTGTCTACATGATTCTAAGAAAAGCTTTTCCTCCTAATCTCTGGGTAGACAATGATAGCTGAACTCTAGTGTCAGGACCTGTCTTTAGACCTGATGTGTGGAAACAAAGCGAAGAACAGTGACTGTCTAAATAACATAGTACACCGGGCTCAAGCCTTTTGTGTGGGCGCTCTATTCAGTTTTCCATGCAACGTCAGCCACCCCACTACTCTTACTAGAGACAGGACACACTGAATAGAGAAATGGATCCATTTGTCTTTAATGGTCTCTCAAACATTCATTATTCAACAGGATATGAATGTTATATTCATATGATTTAAACGGAGGCCGGTTTATGTTATGCGGCGCCGAGCCACAAGCATTGTGATGATCTCATTAAATCACCACACAATTACCCGGCGAGTGTAATTGGCTCTCTGTGGACCCTCATCATTTGTCTACCTCTGAGCCCCCAGTCCTCCGAGACCAACTCTCCAACACATTTATCATTGATATCGGTGTTTTCTGACACGTGTGGTGGCCCTTTGTCACGATTTTAAATTGAGTATGTTTTGTTCCCGTCAGTGTGTTGACAAAAGGGGTTGCTCATCTTTCATTTTTTCATCTACATTTTTGCGCAAAATTCGCTAAAGGAGGGTTGGAGTCGGGTCTTTCTCCTGTGTAGCCGTTGTAGGAGTTTAGCCAGTGTGTGTGGGAAGGGCCATGGTTTGGTATCAAACGTGCGGTTAGGGTTAGGCTGACTCCAAACAACACAAAAAGGGTTAGGGTTCAAGAAAAATGTTTTCCCCGTGCTGGGATCGAACTCCAGACCCTGGTCGCGGGAACAACACAGTGGACGGGCGGCAGACAGTCTTCCTCCTGGTTTCACACTCTGTAGACAGGGGAAAAGGATGAAGAAGGAGAAACAGGAAGGACGGAAAGGAAGGAAGGAGAACAGTTTGGGGATGAGGCTGCTGACACCACCTCCAGTAGCTTACTTAACGACAACATGAAGGGTCCCCACCATCGTTCCCACACACGAGGGTCTTTGCCTGGTGCAGGACGTGGCCCCAATCCGAGGGCCCTCTCACTCGTATGTATGCACCCCCAGAGGGTTTTGAGCGTGTCCTGTACGAAGAGCAGCCGTGGAGGCTGGCCCAGACCGGGGGGGTCCAGCCCTGGGTACTTCTTGGAGCGTCTGGCAGCCTCTCAGTCCAGGACATTAGCCTCTGGATCAGTTTGAGCACCGTGTGATTAGCTAATAGCAACCCAGACCCGCGGAATGATCTGGAACTGGAGCACTACAATTTGGGTTCTTGTTTCAGTGTGTGTGCACGTGTGAGTGTTTGTGTGTGTCGCCCCCTGAGCGTTGATTTTTAAAGACTGCAGTTCATTCGTAACCGTGGCTCCTGGATTGTGAAAGCTTCGCTGGGGGTTGATTATGATTGCTGGCTGGTGAACATTTGAAAGGTTTTATTTGAGCAGGACTTGAGTAAACCTTCAGAGATTTCACAATGTTACAGATACTTAAGGGTAGTGATAACATTGTTTCATTCACACACACACACACACACACAGACACACACACACACAGACACACACTCACACAAAGTAAATTCACATTCTTTTTTTATCTATATCAGTTGATAGAATATCTATCAAGTACTTTATCTTTCAATTACTTACGTAAAGAGATGAGCTGAGCATCATGTTGTGGGCATCCAGTCTCTGAAATCTGAAAAATTAAGAGAGTTAGTTTAAGGACTGGTTTAAGAAGTTCTGCTGTGTGATGTTGTGTTGAGAGGAGCTGACTCATGGGGCCTGTTTGACGGTAAGCTATCTGGGAGCTTTGAGGTCCGACATGGGAGAATGCTTCCTGCTTCCACGGCAACCGAGCCAGACCAATCGTGCGGTGTCCTCTCCACCCGCAAATACACGCTCCCAACCTTCAAGCTCGACACAAATTGCAGACTCATCAAAATGAATAAAGAAATGGTTAAGCTCTGTGGATTTGTGTTTGTGTCTGTGTGTGTGGGGGTGGGTGTGCGTGCGTGACTGCCTGCCTGCCTGCCTGCCTGCTCGTGTTCTGCGCTCGCACAGCAACGAAGCGTGGGCGCTCGTGCTTTCGCTCGAGTGTGTGTTTAGCGTGTTTGCTCGTGAGCGTGTTTGCGTTTTCTTTTTTTGTACAAAGCCTGTGTACAGGAGAGTTTATGTGTGCCCTCTTGTAATTCTCCACTAACTGGGTTTTTGTTGCTGGTTGCCAGGGAGTCCTACCAGCGAACAGGAAGGTGCAGGTGGAAGTTCCGTCATGTCCTCCTGGTCACTCAGCTGCTGCTGACTCTAACCTCAGGTAGGAAAGTAACGTTTTGGTCGACTGACCCCACACCGTCGTACTGTTTGAATAAAACACATTTTTGTTTCACGAAAAGCAAATAGACACGCTGTTCCGATGTCAAATGTCCCCGCCGACCTTCCTGTCCTTTTTTCTGTGGTTTCAAATGTGTTTTTTTTTTGTTTTTTTTAAGTCACGGTTTTGGTTTGATGTGTTTCCTGCTGTGCTGCCATCGCCCTCCTGCCGCTCCCCCCCCTCCGCCATCCTTTCATCCTCATTTCCGTTTCGCTCATCGGGCTTCTGCATCCTCTGCTTCTCACCCCCGTCCGCCCATCCCCCCCAAACCTGTCACGGCCTCACGGCCATTCATGCATTGCTCGATAGCGACCTTCCAAACGTTGACCCTGTAGAGCAGGGGTTCTCAAACTTTTGGGGGCCAGGTACCCCTTACAGGGGCGAACAGTTTCCAAGGACCCCCCACCCCCCATAATCGTAACACCCATTCAGCATACCCTTTGTGCTCTTAACTGGACACAATGTGCTTGTTTTATTGGTGCAAATGGTCCCCATCTGTAGATTATTATATCTTTTTCACTTTTTAATGATACAGCACAATTTTCCAACATTATAATTTATGGCAAATTATTTTGCGGACCCCCTGGCTATGGTTCGCGGACCCCTAGGTGTCCGGGGACCCCACTTTGAGAACCACTGCTGTAGAGGGAAGGACCCAAATGAGATTTTACTCCGTTTCAGGATCTGTGCTGGAGTCTAATGTTTCTCATGTCTGGTATGTGCATTTCTCAAGTGCAGCTCCCCTCCCATCACCACTACTGTACCTTTCTACGGTTTGCCATAACAATGTGTCACCTGGGCTAGTTCAGAGGGTTGGACGTCAGGCTTTGAAGTGTTCTGTGAGGAACAGGAGCGGTGAGAGGATAGAGGAGCCTTCGCTTTCCTCCTCACGGACAAAGCCCTCGGTTGGGAAGGTACCCCCTCCAGGAGGACAAGAGAGCTTGCTTTCAACCTGTGTGCCATTGAACTTGTGAGGAAATATCTCAGAAAGCTCCCAACCACAAACGGAGCATTATGAAGCTGAGGTTGAAAGCATTTCCGGTTGATGGTTGTGAGTCACAAAGTAAATGGGGAAGAATAGAATGAACTTTCCTCAGTGGACTAAGGAGCAAGCACAGTCAAGCTAAGGATTCGGACATGGTCCGTGCTGTGCTGTGGCCAGGAGACAAAGTCGGCTTGTGTCTTACAACGGTGTGCGCAATGCTGTAGAGGACAGTGTGACGGTGTTGTCCGTATTAGAGCAAAGCACAGTGTATCTCTGACAGCAGAGACAACAACGTTGTAGGAGGTTCCCTGGCTATCCGACTTGTCAACAGCCCCTGATTAAATCCACATGGAAACCGTGGCTTGTCTCCCGCGATTGGACAGCTAGCTCGTACCGCAGCTTAGCTGGAATGCAGAGTTTCCCCTCTCGTCAACTTCCGTTCCTGGGGACGCGAGAGGAGCATGTTGTGCGGCTGAGGGTTTTGTCACTTTCACGACATACCGGGTGTGTTCCAGGCTCTGGCAAGGCCTCGCCATCCACACACTCGTTTGGGAACTCGCACGTGGGCATGTGTGATTATCTGTGATGTAGTATTTAGAGATAAGATCACAACCGATCCGAACGACACGGGTCCACTTTCCCTCCTCCTCATCTTCTCCCACCCCCCTCTACCCATTCCGCCTCTTCTCTCCCAGTCTACCTATCCTCTCCCTTTTCTCCTTCCGCTCCCACTTCCTCCCCTGTCTTTATACTCTCTGCTCATCCTTCCTTTTTTCTTTCCTTTTTCTCCTCCGGCCCTCCCCCTCCCGGTGACCCCTCTGGAAGGATGCGCTCGATGATCCTCAAAAATCCCCTTAGAGAAAACTAGGAAAAACAAGGGCACAGACACACCTCAGAAAGAGAGAGAGAGAGAGGGGGGGGGGGGTGAGAGATACTAAAGGGCAATTTATTGGAAACGACGTCATCCGGGGGATTAGAGCCTTCTTAGAGGTCGCTCCACGCACACCCCTCACCTCCACCACCCCTGTCATCTATCTCTCGGTCTCAGGGTCTATTTTTAGTCGGCCGGGTATCAGCGATTGTTTGAGGTCTCCTCTCTCCTCCTCTCCTTCTAGCTGGCTGGCCTCCGCTACGCCTCACCAACGCCAGCTCTGTGCCCCAACCTAATCCCCCCCCCCTCCCACACACGCACGTAACTACACAGCTCAACTTTGAGTTTGTAATCTGAGACTGGCGTGTGGTTGGAATCGCAGTGAGCCTCCCTTGGACAGTTAAACAAATACATATGTTCCTTTTTTTTCCCCTCCTTTTTTCATTCTGTATACAATCACGTTGAAAACATGTCATTAGCGAACGCCGGGCTGACACCAGGAAACGGTTTCGATCCTGAAAAACAAAGATGCCTTCTTCTGAAACGAGGAGCACTTTCCATATTCGGCTGTGTGCGGAAACACTCACCAGAAAACTGTACCCCCCGTTCTTAGAAGTACAGTCGTTCCTCAGAAACAACAATCAGTGTATGATTGACATGGACACCCAGGCTGTGTGTGAAAGGACACAGTGTGTGTGTGTGTGTGTCGGTGTGTGTGTGGTGGGTAGGTCCAGTCCCTCAAGAGCTGGTCAGGTTTTCTCCAGGTCTCATTAGGATGTAAGCAGGACACACACACATCAACAAGCCTGTTGTTTTCACCTCGGCTTTACCCCATGACTCGCTGGATTACACGCTCAAACACCTACATGCACATTTACACGCTCACTGCTAAACACACAAATCTACAAGCGCACACACACGCACCTACAAGCACACAAGTATCCAAACGTACAAGCACACCTACACACAAACACCTACAAAAAAAACCACACACACACACACTACCTTGTAAAACAGCAGGCCATTCCAGTAGCTTGCTACATCCAACAGTGACTTCACTCTCCTTTGCAAAAACACACTGGGTTCAGTTGTCAACTGCAGCTCCCGTTCTCCATTGGGTTTGAGTATGGACCGTGAAAGGAGGGCGGTCGAGTGGTTGTTCTTACTCTCCTTTGAGCCAAAGGTTATGAAACGTCCTCCGGTTTGTCCGAAGGGTTGTGAGGTGACAAGGTTTTTTTAACAAACACAACTTTTGCTTGACTCGACCTCTCCGAATATGTGACGTTTGCAACAGAAAGTTGACGAAAAAGAATACCAAAGTTATATAACTACAAGTATATAACTTAGATAAAATTTATCGTCCTTTGGGGTAATAAACCAATAGGAATGTTCATGTCTCTCAAATGTCTTGGACACTGGCGATGTCTGTTTGAATAAATAACTGAACATTTTATGATGACTGTTAAGAGACACATATTTTTACTGCACTGTGGGATCCCCCACGTCCCTCCCCTCAGACGTGTTTTCATCCCCGCAGGTTGACCGGTCTGGGGTGCGTTTCCCGAAAGCGTCTTAAGCCTAAGGCGATCGTAGAATCCATCGTAGGACGAATCTTAGTTTTACGGGCCGTTCCCAAAGACATCGTAGCTCAAGTGTCTGTTGAAAATTCATAGCTCTTGAAAGCACATAGATTACCCTACTCCTTACGAGCATGTTTGGGAAACGCACGTAAGAAATATCGATGGTTTAGTTCTTTGCTCGATCGTTATCGGGAAACGCACCCCTGGTCAGTTACCCTGTAAATGTTCACGTGTCTAGAGATCGCTGCCTTCCTCCTAATCCTCCTAAGTTTCAACGTTTCAATGCAGAAGCAGTGTCCATATCATCCTCAACGACAAGAGGACTCGATGACTGCAGATGTGTAAACCTGTAAAAGGTTCGAATCCCTGCCGGAGATTCCTCCTGTGTTCTCAGCGTGCAGGCCATCTGCCAGAGCTCTTCAGTGGTGCATCTAGAAACGAGACACTAAAAAAACAAACCCACTCCACTCTCCTCAGTGCAAACGCAGCTAATGCCCGCCTGCATAAGCAGTATTTCACTGTCCACACACTCGTGAGGGGGTTCCAATTTGGTCGGATTTCAATCCTCCTGTGTCTCCTGGCAGTCGACGTTAACGGATATAAAACCCATAAGACTGGGTTGAAAGTCCCTCGCAGTGGGGTTTGTTTGTTTCCGTGGTTGCCAAGTTTGCCGGGAGGCGAATGTGGGGGCCTTCCTCACAACCTGTTTACGACACTCCGACTTGCGCTGTTTTGTTTGCTTGCACAACAGTAACCGCACCCGATGCCTAACCCCGGTTGGTCCGAGAAACAGGGTAAGTCACCAGAAGTGTGTGATTAAACCTCCCTGGGGGTTTGAGTTTATCTCTGCCGATGTTGTCGATTGGGACGGCCCTGTTGGGGCTGGGGGTGAGGTATCACGAAATAGATGGCAGACACTTTGGAATCATTAAATATTTTTGGGGGTGTGACGAGAGTAGGTTTCTTTTCAGAGAAGACAGTGTTGTTCCTACAGGGCCACAAACAGACACCGCCCTAGCTGTTACTGTCCTGTACCGTGGTCCGGGTGGCCATTTTACTCAGCTGTCCACAGCTCTTCGAGCGACAAGTGGGTCTCGTTATAACATGTCCGCCAGCGATGCTATCATGGCTGTGAATTTGCATTAGAGTGGAGCTCTTCCTCCTCGGCGTGGAGTTTGTTCAGAACGCTGGCCTTGTTAAAACTATCCAGCGCTCTGGAAACCACGAGGCAACGCACACTCCCGTAAGCACATTGGGTTGTATAATGTGGCATGTTGACAGTACTTGAGGTTTGCTTGATTTAGGTGTCTTTGCGTGTCAAGGGGGACCTGCCCTAGGGGTTCCACAGTGCAAGACCTACCGAGGGAACCTGGATACTTACATATCTGGTGTTATCTGCCACCTCTGTGCAGGGGTTGTTGAAGTGGCAACTCAATTTCAGTCTTATCTGCTGCTTTCAACTGGTGTTGAAAGTTAATTGGCCATGCCCCTCCCCCCCCCCCCCTCCCCCATCTCACTTGATGACTCACAAGGCAAATGTGCCTCTCTCTCTCACACACATTTGTTCTCATTCACCCTCTCTCATTTTCCATCTCTCTCTCTCTCTCTCTCTCATTCTCCCTCACCCTCATTCTTCCTCTCTCTCTTCTCCCCCTTTTCTTTTCTTTCTCCCTCTCTCCCGGTCGCCCTCTCTCCCTCCTCCCTGCCTCTAATGAGCCAAGCGCGACATACGTCTCTCCAGAAGCGGCTGTCACGGTGGCTCCCCGCGGCCTGTGCGTGCGTAGGTGAGCGAGTATGTCATGGAAGAGCACAACGGGGAACCCCACGCCCCACAGGTCCCAACACCCCCCTCTCCCCACACCCCCGTCGCAGTGGCAGCCACGGAAGTTGTTTGTCCCCTCCGATAGTTCACGCGGCACCGAGCCTTGGAGACAGTGCCAGGTGTGGTAGCTAGAATGTTCTACCACACAGGGGAGGGGAGGGGAGGGAGGCGTACAGAATGCGTGTGTCTGGGAGGGCGGGAAGGAAAAAAGACATGTCGCAAAACATGACACCTCAAACAATCCTATTTATCCAGCTTTGTGAAGGGTTGTTGGACATAGGATCGAATCCCCTCGCTGGGGTTCCCCATGGGGCTGACAGATCTGCTGTGTCATTCTGCTATGCAGGAGGGGGCTGCCAGCAGTAATGAGCCAGAGTGGGAGGGAGGGGGAGAGAGAGGGAGTGGTCAGCAGACCAAAGCTATTGTAAGCTGTAGTCAGGTGGCTGAACGGTGAGGGAATTGGGCTAGTAATCGGGAGGTTGCCAGATCGATTCCCGGCCGCGCAAAAGGACGTTGTGTCCTTGGGCAAGGCACTTCACCCTACTTGCCTCGGGGTACTGTACTTACTGTAAGTCGCTCTGGATAAGAGCGTCTGCTAAATGACTAAATGTAAGCTGTGATTGAGGACAGGGGGATGGCCGGGAGGGAAGGAAGGGTGGGTTACTGGGCTTGGGGTTGAAGTTGAGGTGGCAGGTCGAAAGGGTTGGGGGACGACTGTGAGAGTCGTGGGGGGTCGGGGGGGCAGGGGACAGCGGGAAAGAAGACAGGGTGAGGCTGGGGGTCTGGTGGGATGGGAGGGTGAGGGTAGCAGGGTGAAGCAAGACGACGAGAGGAAACAAGACCAAACGAGAGAGAGGGGAGAAGAGAGAGGACAAGCGAGGGGAGAGAAGAGATAAATAGGGAGAGCAAAGAGGGGAGCGGAGATGATAGAGGAGGAGACAGAGGAGAAGAGAGGTTTCTGGATGGATGAAAGATTCCTGACATGTCATACATGGAGGACGTTTACAGCAACAGATGAGTTTCGGGAGATTCTAATCACGCTAGTGTAGTGTAGCTCGGTGAAACAAGACTACATAAGACAGCGAGTGGTTTGGGCCCTACGGGGTGATTATGCTGTAGTGAAAGATGGCCTCCAAAACTCCTAAACAACTACTGTATTTAGACTTCTGAATACCAGCCAGTCGTTTAGTCAGTCAGTCAGTCAGCCATTCAGTCAGTCGTTGAGAGTCAACCAGCCAGTGTCCATATGGCTGTTTTCCAGCCTTTCAGTGCAACCAGTTTGAATTGAGTTGGATTGTTTACAAAGCATGTCTAGCTCCCGTTCCAATGTGTTATTCACAGTCACAGTGTTTGTTTATGCAGAAGTGGCTGGCTGGGTCTTTTTTTGGATGACGATCAACGACATCGCTTACAACCTTAATTACAGCCCCCGGCATGCGGGTGGGTAGGGATGGGGGGGGGGGGAAACTCCTACAGCTCTGTGGGTTTGGATCCCATTGGCCCTGCCAGCAGGATCAACACTAGTCATTGTTTTCCGAACACGTTGGCTTTTTCCTTCCAGAACATTCACAAATCGTTTCCTAGCACATAGTCTCCATCCAGGTTCCCTTGAGAAACATTTGTACAGATCCCAATACAAGCTACAATTCCTATGGGTGCATTCATAGTTTAGAAACATGACTTTGAGAGATTTTTGCCCCCTTTGGGTCTCTGTCTAGAACTTTCTAATTCCTGTCGCTTTCTTTGGCTGGTGCCCTAACCTTGTGAGTGTTCCCGTATTGCTGTGCATGTTCTCACATCTATGACTGGGCTGTCAGTATCCCTTGATCTGAACTGATTTAGGGTTATGCATACCAGCATACCAGTTTAACATTGCAACAACCCATCATGTAACCTGAAGCAGGGTTCAGATACAACAGCAGGGAGCGATAAGCTGTCGTTCTCGAACGTCCATCTTATCGCAAAGACTGTCTGTAAGACTTGAACTGTTGACATCTTGCAAACGTCGATCAAAGAGACGATCTCCGTTTTAAAACGCTGTCTGGGTTGCTTTTGAACTGGGCTCTATTTCTGACAATTACGCTCAGGGGTCTGGAACCCCTGTCTGTCTGTCTGACCTCTGCCCCGATCTCTCCCTTATTGTTGCCCTGGTGACTTGGCTCCTCCCATTGTGTACCTGTCCTGCTCTGTCGAAGCCTAGAAGGTGACCTCACCTTCAACTCACTACAGAATGACCCTGACTGAACTCAACCCTCTCGGCATGGTGTCTTTGTCCCCTGTCTCTTCGACTCCTTGTCCATTTGTGTCCTCAACTCCCTGTCTCCGTGTCCTCCTGACTCCTTGTCAACTTGACTCCGTCAAGTTGCGTCCTCGTGCCCTCAACTCCTCCTCCTCCCCTCGACTCCTCAACTCGGCGTCGAGCAGGGATACTGACCCCGCGGTTCTCCGTCCTGTTTTGGTTGGCCAGTGCTGAGCCAGTGCCAGCTGGACTGCGTCCAGGTGCTGACAGCCCCCCAGGGTGAGTTCACCTCGCCCTGCCACCCCCAGGAATACCCCAAGTCCCAGGCCTGCAAGTGGACGCTGCAGGCCCCGTCGGGCTTCATCCTCCAGCTCACCTTCCTGGACTTTGAGCTGGAGGAGGCCCTGGGCTGCATCTACGACCGCGTGGTCGTCAGCACGGGAAACGCCGACGTCAAGTTCTGCGGCCTGACGGCCAACGGCCTGACGCTCAACTCCACGAGCAACGTCATGGAGGTGTCCTTCAACTCCGACTTCAGCGTCCAGAAGAGGGGATTCAGTGTCAGTTACAGGCAAGGTAGGCTTAGCGGTAAAGGGAGGAGTTTTGTTTACCTTGGTTTGAATGATTTGTTCATGATTTGTTCATCATTTTGTTTACATTGTTTAGTATTCCAATTGCGGCCCACTTTGTGTCATCCTTACTTATTTCTTATGTTTCGTATATTTTGCATTCGTTTATTTTCTCCGCTGAGCCAAGACATTACAACGATGCAGATTTCCTTGTCGGCTGTGGATGAGGGGATTTGCACATCAACATGAAAACCATCCACATTTTTACATTTAGCAGACACTCTTATCCAGAGCGACTTACAGTAAGTACAGGGAAATTCCCCCCCGAGGCAAGTAGGGTGAAGTGCCTTGCCCAAGGACACAATGTCAATTTGGCATGGCGGGGAATCGATCCAGCAACCTTCTGATTACTAGCCCGACTCCCTCACCTCACCATTCAGCCATCTGACGCCCGCACAGTCATGATACTAACCGTTCCAACCTCAGCCACATGCTAAACTATAACCAAACACTGCTCTCCTCTCCACGCTGGAAACACTCTTTGACAATAGTTGAAATGGCCCGTGTAACAAATTCTCCCCAAAAACAAGGATTCGGAAGTGATTGACACAGCGAGAGTATGACTGAGTGACGGAGTGAGAGAAGGATGGAGAGAATGTCAGTGAGACAGGGAGGAATGGAGTAAGGACTTCAAGTAAGAGAGACAGAAAACAACAACAATCTTTACGCAGCCTAGTTTTGTATGTAACACACCCAGATAATAGGATGGATGAAGCCTGCAGTCTGAAGAGCTTCTCTCTTCTGTCCTAAAAGAACTCCCAGCAACTAACCATCAGCCTGGGAAGAGATCTGTAGCTGTTCAGCCCCATCAGTTTAGTTCATAAGGGGAGTGATGGAGAGAGAGAGAGAGAGACAGAGAGAGAGGATAGAGAGGAAACAGGGGAAAGACAGAGAAAAAAGACAAGCGTGTGTGTGTGCGAGACAAAGAAAGAGCGACAGAGAGGGATATCGACCGCCTATTAAACCTCCAGACCAGAAACCGTGGCGGCCAATATTCCCCAACCATGGAACTCAAGAGATTCGTGAGCCAGTAAGAGCCAGGGCCGGGAGGGAGGAGCCCAGGACTCGGTAGTTGTCTCTCCTCGGGTGTCCCTGGGAAACGCACTGCATGGTCCACCGCTCCACAGCTTGAGGGTGGGTCTCTTCCCTCAGGGCTCCGGCCAGCAGCGACACTGAATAATTCATCCAGAGATAACCACACCCTCCCAGATCAGAGTCCCTCTCCTGGCTCCAGATGATGGGCTCTCCTATTGGCCCCCTTGGCACGGCGACAGGCTGTCTTCTGTCCCAGGTCATCTGATATGAGGGAGGGTGTCAGGGTAAAGGCCTCTGGGATTTCCATGCAACTGATGGCACCGACAACAGATTAGCAACATGTAAACGCACGCGTTCACAAACGCGCGCGCGCGCGCACACATCATCGTAGGGGCGTCTGGACTGTGGCACACATTGATACCCCAGACAGAGCTGAGCACGGTTTTTCCACTGCAAATTGGCTGTCACAGGCCAATGTGTGTGTGTGTTTGCCAACAGCAACAAACTGGCACAGCAGATTTGCACCGCATTAAAATGAGACGTGTCAGAAAATATGCTATAAAATTGGCACAAAAGCACAAGGGAGTATTGGGATCGACTGTGGAGCAACCTGTCTTACTGAACAATAAAAGGCCACTAAGTTAAAGGTCATATATCTATATATTTGACTGTGTAGCTATATCAACAATTATCCAGGTGACGTTGATAGCAGTCCTGGATACAGTGTCATTGTATCTCCTACACAGCACATGCTGTGAATAGTGATATCCCAGCGAGTTTGTTTGGCCGGGTCCCTCTATTTCCAAAACAAGCGACACATAGATAGAGCTTAATAGACTAGTCGGCCATTTGGTAAACAGTGCAGTGCAACCAGGGAAACCCAACGTGCAATGTCCTCCCGAAATAATACGTACATAGTACATCGATTCTTAGACGAGTATTCTCTTCACCCATCCTGTTAAACCTTGTTCATTTAGATATATGAAAACAAAAAAACATGACTTTTGAAGTGAGTCATAAAGTACATTAAAGTAAATGTTTTGGGGTTGAGTTCCTCACCGCTCACCAAGCCACCTCTGCTACCACCAATGTTACTGCTCTCCCCCATCATTAAAAACCTATGAGGTGACTATGAGCTAGAACATTGTTGTAGTGGGCTCCAGTGAGGAACATGAATCCAGCAGACACAAGCCAGACGCAGGTAAGTGATGACACGGCAAACTCATTTCCATCTGGAGTGAGAACGTGTCCCGTGTTACGTGATGCAGGTTCTCCTGCGGTCGATCACATGTCTAACGAGGTTCATGGCCTTCGTCTTTCTCTCCTGCCCTCCCCTATCCTTCTCTCTAGAATTCCTTCTGTCCTGTCCTCCCCTCTCCTGTCTTCCTCTGTCCGTCTCTCTCTCCTTCCTTCCTTCCTTCCTTCCTTCCTTCCTTCCTTCCTTCCTTCCTTCCTTCTCTCCTGTCCTCCCCTATCCTGTAGTTGTCTCCCATCTCTCTCTCCCTTCTTCCCTCCTCTTTATTTCTTCCGCCCTCTATCCTGGCCTCTCTTGTACATCCAACCTTCCACCTCCTCCTCCTCTCTCCCCTGTCTCTCCTGTCCTCTCACACACTGGATGTCTCACCTCGTCCTGTCCTGTCCCATTTGTTTACTCCAGTCGCCGTGGCACTGAGGAACCAGAAGGTCACCCTGTCCAACGGCAACGGCAAGGCGGTGACCCTCTCCAACTCCGTGACGTTCCCCGCCCTGCAGTCCCTGACGTTCTGCTGCGAGATGGCGCGGAGCAGCCAGAAGGCCAAAGAGACCATCTTCTCCTACGAGGCCGACCCGTCGGCCGTCAGCAACGGCACCGGCGTCGAGTTCAGCCTCGGCAACAACAACGGCATGGAGCTGGTGCTGGCGGCGCAGACATGCCCCGTGGAGACCATCATCACCGCCAGCGACATCACCGCCACCATGAAGAGCTTCTGCCTCACGTGGACCTCCTCCACCGGCCTGGTGGCCGTCTACTTCAACGGGAACTACCGCGCCAAGACCTGCGCCAACACCGCCGGCAAGTCCATGGTGGCCGGCTGGCTCTTCCGGCTGGGCAGCCAGAGCAGCAGCCTGGACGGCACGCTGTATAACGTCCGTCTGTGGGACTACGCCATGAGTGTGTCGCAGCTGGCCGCGCTCACCTGCGACGTGGCGGGCAACGTCGTCGACTGGGACAACAGCTACTGGGTCATCCCTTCGTCGCAGGCCCAGACCGACAGCTCCCTCAGCTGCAGTGAGTAGAACGATGGCAGGAGAGGGTTGCGGTAGGTCGAGTGGAGGAGAAGAATAATATGTGGTAGGACCGTTTAAAGGGAGTAGCAACGGTAGCAAGCCAGGGTGGGGACTGCGGAGTAGAGGGAAACGTTACGAGGGAGGAGGTTCAGGTAGGACTGTGGGAGGCTTTGAGGGGGTGAATAGAGTGCGGTAAGACTGTGTAAGGTTGTGAGTGGAACGATAACAAGAGAGTTAGGTCTGTGGTAGGTATTGAGTAGGAGAACAGGGGGAAGGTGGTCAAGATTCACCATTTTCCATCGTTGTCATTCACCTCAGAAAAAAAGAGGACCATTAAGTTGTGTCATATAACGTCAATGAACAGAAACATCATGAGCGTCGGTACACATCTCCACACGGGACCACAAATCGACATTGACCGCTAATCTCTAACAGCTAATCTAGGTTAAATTGTTAATCTGTTAGCAGCCACGGAGGAGAGGACGGAGAGTGGTGGATGAGGGCCAGACCGTGTTCCCTGAGTGGTGCCCACCAGAGAATAAGCCTGTGTGTGGCTGAACTCCACAAACCAACTGCAGAATCGTGCATTTCTCAAGACCCATTATGCGTCTCAGAGGAATACGCACACACCCACCCACTCACCCACCCACCCCCGCACACACACAAGACCCATGGCTGGAGAGAAAGGAGCCCGACTCCTTTCCTTCGCTGTGGGGGTGTAACCCTATCTGCTGTGGCCCAGCCTGGTCCAGCCAGCCTCTCAGACAGAGAGGTGTTCAGATCGGCTCCGCGGGCTCTGCTACATCAAACCTGGAGAGAGAGAACGGGAGAGAGAAATAGAGTGGGAGAGAGAAGGAGGAAAGGAGAGAGGGAGAGAGAGAGCAAGGGAGAGAGAGAGAAGGAGAGGGGGAGAGAGAGAGAGAGAGAGAGAGAGAGAGAGAGAGAGAGAAGGAGGGAGGGAGGGAGGGAGGGAGAGAGGGGGAGAGAGAGAGAGAGAGAGAGAGAAGGAGAGGGAGGGAGAAGGGGAGAGGAAGGGGAGAGAGAGGGGAAGGGGGTTCCCAGCATTAAGCCTATCCACCCTCCCTCCCCGCTCTCTGTTAGTGTTGGAACTGCGGATGGGGTGTGGATGATCTGGAACCACTGTAGCTGCAACACACACTCGCAAACACACACGCATGCAAACACGCACACACGCACCTCAAGGGATCCCAGATGAATGTTTCTGTTTCCTAACCTACAGTACACTTCACAGGGTGTACGTGCGTGTGCACGCGCACGCGAGTATGTGCGTGCGTGTGCGCGCGTGCGTTGGCTATAGCTTCGCCACCGCAGCAGATGTTAAAAGCAGATAGACTTCATCAGTGTACGCACTGTGCGTCCCGGTCAACAAGCTCTCCGCTGTAGTCGAAAGAAAGTTGAGCTTCGGTCCTCCCTTCAGTCTTCCAGTCTCTCTTTATTCCGAGATGGTGAGAAAGTTGAGGGGGGAGACAGGAGGGGAGAGGGAGAGGGTGGGCGAGGGACCCATTAAAGACAACACTGTTCTGCTCGTACAGTCCTCACACACTAACAAAGGCTTTTATGTGTATTCGTTTTTTGCCATTTCCACATACCACGTCCCCGATTGGAAAGCTTATCATTTCTTTCTCCACCGCAACTCCCTATGTGACACGGTTATGGTTTGACGTGTACTCAAGCTTCCTCAATCGTACGGCACGTCACCAGTCCATGGGTGTTAGGATGATAACTGCTGTGTTTACCCTACAGGGCCCTGTGTATCCTTCCCTGTCTGATGTGACCCCCTGCCCGCTACTGTGACGCCCGCTAATGCCATGTCTTCTCTTCACAGCCTGCTACCCAACTTGCATACACTTAACAACAGCTGCCCCATCTAGTGGTGAGTGCTGCTAACAACATGTTGCTTGCTCCGGTACCGCTGTTAGCAAGACGCATGAGACGGCAGCGCCAACTAATCGTTGACAACTCATGTCATTGCATCATTAACTATTGGTTTGCAAAGCTGCCAGGACTCAGATACACACATTGATTATGTTTTCATCATGTACATACTGTTCGCTAGGCAGTACATCTTTACCCAGTCGGTCGTTTCTAGAAGTTGCTGTTACGACTCAAAACATCGACACCTTCAAGTCATTGGGTGGTTTTACAGACCTGGTCAAGATGGCTAACAAACGCGTTCACTGCATGATTCCCAGACAACCAGCTGAGCCCCACACTAATAGACTGTCAGTGTCTGTCCCTCCTGCTTTACACCTGTGTTGTCCTACTGCAACTCTCCCTCACACACACACACGCGCACACACACACGCAACCCTCCTGCACCCTATCTGACACCCAGCTTTGTGATCTTGCTAGGAGGCTGGAGAAGCTTTAGCCCAGACAAGGACAAGACTAGAAGTAGCTCTGTGCTAATTGTTAAACCTGTTGACAGAACTGGAGCTAGCATTTGGTAATCATCGGACTTGTGCATAAGACTAGAAGGAGCGCTCTGCTAATTGGTTGACAGGACTAGAGCTAGAAATGTTTGACCTGTGGACAGGACTAAAGCTATCACTGTGCTAATGGTCTGACCTGTGCACAAGGCTAGAGCTAGCGCAGCTGTGCTAATTATCAGACTGGTGGGCGGCACTTGGAATAGCGCTGGGCTAATAAGAGGTCCTGTCTCCTGTCAGGCCATCTGGTTGTCTTTCATCTCTCTGGGAGGTCAGAGCTGATAAAGAAGAAGTGTACACACAGGTCCCTCTCTCCCGATTTTTTACTACCGTCTCTCTCATCTGAGTCCTCAGACAGGATGGAGCCAGGATCTCACCTCACGCAGGGAGAACACACGTGTACAAGTCGCACACGCACATCCACACACGCATACAGGCACACGCCTGTCTCTACTTGTCCTCCTGCGCATAGAAACACCCAGTCCTCCTGCACATATAAACACCCAGTCCTCCTGCACATAGAAACACCCAGTCCTCCTGCACATAGAAACACCCAGTCCTCCTGCACATAGAAACACCCAGTCCTCCTGCACATAGAAACACCCAGTCCTCCTGCACATAGAAACACCCAGTCCTCCTGCACATAGAAACACCCAGTCCTCCTGCACATAGAAACACCCGGTCCTCCTGCACATAGAAACACCCGGTCCTCCTGCACATAGAAACACCCAGTCCTCCTGCACATAGAAACACCCAGTCCTCCTGCACATAGAAACACCCAGCCCTCCTGCACATAGAAACACCCAGTCCTCCTGCACATAGAAACACCCGGTCCTCCTGCACATAGAAACACCCAGTCCTCCTGCACATAGAAACACCCAGTCCTCCTGCACATAGAAACACCCAGTCCTCCTGCACATAGAAACACCCAGTCCTCCTGCACATAGAAAACACCCAGTCCTCCTGTGCATAGAAACACCCGGTCCTCCTGCACATAGAAACACCCAGTCCTCCTGTGCATAGAAACACCCAGTCCTCCTGTGCATAGAAACACCCAGTCCTCCTGCGCATAGAAACACCCAGTCCTCCTGCGCATAGAAACACCCAGTCCTCCTGTGCATAGAAACACCCAGTCCTCCTGTGCATAGAAACACCCAGTCCTCCTGTGCATAGAAACACCCAGTCCTCCTGTGCATAGAAACACCCATACGAACACACACTCACAGGCAAACTCATACAGGGGTGGGGTTTGATTGGATTTTTACTCTGTATAACTCGGGATCATTCGTTGTATGTAGCGGAACACGTCATCCCTTACTTTTCAGCGTGAGGGATGGTTGAAATGCGTCAGAAATACAAGGCGTTGCGTGAGAGCGTGAGAAATGGCTGATGTGCGCGAGACTTGAGAGCCCTGATTCTGTGTCCTTCAGTTGAACCAAGTACTTGGTATTCCACCTTTTATCTGTGGCCCGACAGTAGTGTTAGATCCTTCAGCTGGACGTATCACAGCTCAGCCCAGCTTGGAGACGTGATAGACTTATCCTCCATCCTGGTGACAGCAGCAGTATTCATCATAGTGTGCCTGTCTCAATTGTTATTGAATACGCCCGTCTACTAAAATAAATGTCTGCTCCCTCATTTGACAAGTCATTACTTCCTATTGCTAGTTATTATACCTGTAATGATCCCCTTACACACACATCAAACATCATATCTTTGTCTTCTGTATCTCGCTCTTATCTCCCTTTCCCCTCTTTTTCACACGCACAGATTCAGCAAATATGCCATGGCCAAACAAAGCCATATTAATCTCTGATATTTTAGTCTGGTTAGAGGGGCCGCTCTGCATAGTTTTCACCCCAGAGAGGAGGTGGCAGAGCTGGGCACCGCTTCACAGCTGTGGGGGGTGGGGGTAGGATGGAGAGATGAAACCCTTCAGTCTCTTTCAACGACACAGCTGTGTTTTTATGATAACTAAAATTCCTGCTTGGTTTTCCCAATGGTGCTGCTTTTCAGTGGTGGTGGAGGGGTGTGTTACTCAAATCTTTCACGGGTCACATTCCATGGGCGGAGCACATGAAAGCAGAGCCGACTGGAAGAGACCTGTCAGCTAACAATACCACACTGTCGCATGTGGGGCAGACCTGGCTTCGATAAGCATTTCAAATATTTGGAATACTTGAGGTACACTTGATTCGACTTTTCCCGTTGCACACAGGGCAATTCGAATGTTGGAACTGTCCTATGATTTCCATGTGGCTGTACGGTACGCTAAATCAAGTTCACCTTAAGTATTTACGAGTTGAAATGTTCCGACTGTATTTGAAGATCCAAAGTCTGGACTAGATCTGAATACAGTAGTGTGTGTTGTCTCCCTAACCCCACCCCATTGGGATACTTATCTGTGATTATGTTGTGATTTCATTTTGTCTTTCCGACCCACTCTGAAGGTACATCTGTGCCCACCTACACTTCAACCACCACCACTTGTGCCTCCCCTGGACTGGGCTGCCCAGGTAGGAAAACAAACATACCTTGATTTAACTAATGCTCAAAATAACCCATCCAGTGTTACAGGAGAGTGTACCTCACATTAACACATAAATGCGTCTGTTAAAAGAAACACTACCGATTCTGAAAAAAGAATCAAGCGTCCTTTCATGAATGATTTAATCTTAATAGATGTATTTCCCATAGAATATAATTGATTTGATAAGACTCCACCTATTGTAACCCAGCCTGACCTCCTGGGAACCTATTTGCGCAAACTCTTCTAATAAAACTTCACATATAGCCTGTGGGTTCACCTCAGTTCCCCCCAGTGGCTCCAAGGTCTGTCCAGTAGTGGTGTTTCTTGTTCAAGAAAGCCTGATGCGCACAAGCCCTCGTCTCCTCAGAGCCCTGGATGACCTGAGGAACCATGAGAAAGCAGACCTTCTCCTCCACAGGGAGAGAGAGAGGCCAAGAAAAGAGAGAGTGAGAATGCTGGAGAGAGGCGGAAAGCCACAAAAGATGTTTGAAGACAGGAGTAGAGGACAGGGACGTGGAGACATGGGAGTGGGGGGGGGGGCGAGAGGGCACATGTGTCTTCCTGCTCGGGGGGACCCCTGCTAAAAGGTCACGGATGCAGAAATGAGCGCTGAGTCTTGCTAAGTGGCATGTCGTCACAGAGGGGTTAGGGGTCGGCTAACAGCAAGCCCCAGTTTCCAGTTTCCAAATGTCAGTTCTCACACAGTCCTTTAGCCCAGAGCTGTCTGACGCTACACCGTACGATGAAATCGGAGGAGTCTAGTTTTATAAATCCGGCTTATAAACAGAGAGAACACTGACTGTATGACTCCAAGATGGAGTCTAAAAGTCTTTTTTTATGGTCTTTGCTCATGAAAGACAAGCATGGGCAAATTGGGCAAATGTCCACCGACTGAAAGAAGGATAGATGAGAGCCTAAATTCAATTCAGGGAAGATGGAATGGATGGAAATCCGTATGCCTGTTCGCACACCATACTGATTACTTTAGAAAATTGGGTTTCAAGAGCATTTAGAGGCTGTCCCTTTCCCAGCCAAAAACGTTCACTCAAATAGTTTCTTCAGATCATTCCTTTCGAGGTGCACCTGAAATACCCTGAGTGAAAGTGTAGCACTTTAAGCTTTCGTATTACATTACTGATCTTGGGATGTCCCCCAGACGTCCACACTTGTCGGTCATAGCTTCATTGATACCCCTGTTGTGTATATGACACATCCATCTAATGTCCCCCCTCCCCCCTCCCCCACCAGCTACGCTAACTTCCACCACCCCTGTCTTCACTAACATGATCGCTACTAATGCGACCACAGCCGGTAAGTTCCAGCCCGCCATCCCTCCTCCTCATGCTCACGCTCCATCATCCTCCTCCTCCTCACGCTGTGTTGTATCTCGACAAATACCCTCCTTGGGGTTTTCTGTTTGACGTTTTTTCAGCCCATTTCCTTATGTAAGTGTTGAGGACACAATGAGTGAGCGTCCATCGCCATGTTTTCTCTCGGAGGAGCCCCAGACAGGGTCCAGTGCTCTGCCCTGCTTGTTTAGATGTTCTGACCGAGAAGGTCAGCAGCTGCAAGCGGCTGGATCATTCAAGGGACAGCTGTCAGTCAGGAGTGGTTGTAGCTGTGGGTGTCACAATGCGCTCCTTCTTCTCTTTCCTTTTTTGCCAATTCTTCCTCTCTTCCCGTCCCTTTCACACTGTAATCTTGCCCCCATGAGATATCTCGATAAAAACCTTCATAACCAGGGACTACACCAGCATCATTGTCAATCTCACCTTATTAAAAACTATCAGCTGAATAACCCCTCCGCCAGTTGTACTATCTGAAGCCTTATTTTATTAATCACTACCTAACCAACACCTTTGTGTCCTGTGATTAGCCAAATTACAGTAACAGTCAAGGTATGAAATGACTAATTCCCTCCCCTTTAAACTCGATTTGTATCGTTGTTTGCCCAGACTAGTCTACAGAAGACAGATGGGAGTAGAAGTCAGTGCCACTGGACCCTGAACAGGCATAGATATACTGAATAAATCAACACAATTCCTGAGCTGGCCAGTTAGGGAGCTTGTCTGCAAGTCCTCAGACAGCCAGTCCGACTGCCAGCTTGCCATTTAGTCAGACAGGAGTCATGCAACAAACCAGTCAGTCAGCCTATTCATCCAGTCATTCCCAGCTAGTCAGTCAGTAAGCCTGTCAGTCACTCATGCTGTCTGTCTCTGCTCTACCTCACCACCAGTTCTGTCTTCCAACACCTACTCCACTACCTCCACTAGCATGCCTCTAACCTCCAGCAGCACCACTGGTAAGATTCCATCTCTATCTCTTACCATCTGTACCCTACACCTGGGTCTAATATGCAGTACGTCACCATGAGCAGGTGCACTTGATTTGGATGCCAAGAATTTGTTTGTATCATATCCTCAGAAATTAATATAAAGTCTGCAAACATAGTGTAAGGTAAAATGAAAATATATAAGACAAGCTCAATTAAAGTCACCCTTAGAAAATTGTTCTTGTGAGAAAAAGATAACATGTAGTATTTTCTGCATATTTGACCCACAGCTGCTAACCAAACCTACATGTGTGATGTAGTCAGGGGCTAGGCTATAGTGGAACCAGATGCATAAGACCACTCAGAACAAGGACGTAACGCAGAAGGGGTCTTTGCTGAAGGTTTAGAGTGGTAGGGAACTATGGGCAAGGGCTGGGCAGGAAGGGGGGGCAGGGTAGGGCAGGGCAGGGCAGGGTAGGAAGGCTAGGAAGGGAAGAAGGGCAGGGGCAGGGTGGGGCTGGGTAGGGGGGCAGGGCGGGGTAGGCAGGATTGATAGAACGCAAAGCTGGTGACATGATGAGAGGCAGGTGTGTAGACTGAGGGAGTGAGGAATGTCATCGGTGGGTGGAGATTAGAACCACGCCCACCCCCCCCCCCACCCCCCCTCCACACACACACAGGCCCACAGAGAGAGACGGAGAGGGAGGGGGAGAGAGAATAGCTACCGCTAGGAGGCGGAAGTGGAGGGTGTGACGGATGTAACTTCCGTGCATGCATTCGATGCCTTGCATTTCCTTTTTTTCCTCACCAATCTTATTAATATCACCAGTCCAGCCTGCTATCACCACACCTGCCGTCATCACAATTTCTCCCACTAACATGTCATCGTCACCCCTCATCAGCACCACAACTGGTAAGCACAGCTTTGCTAGCCTAGTCCTGCATTTCATAACCTTGTCGAAGTCCGCTAACTCTCAGGCTCAAATCATCCCATTAGCTTCATACTTCTTCTTCTCATCAACATATCCGACAGACATTTTGAGGCCTAACTCAGCAACAGGGCATTGCTTACTTTTAGTGGTGGGCAATTATCGGCGTTAACGCACTGCGTTAACGTGAGACCATGGCCGGTCCTTCCTACAGGCGACATAGGCAGCCGCCTAGGGCGGCATGTATAGGGGGGCGGCATTTTCCCAAGTACATCCATTAATTAACCATGCCGCACAACCAGCAGAGGGTGCTGTTGATACATTTCGCCGAGGGCACCAGATGTGCTAGTACCGGTACTGCGTGAGACTCTTATCACCGATAAAAAAAAACATAACCGTTAATCTATTCTCCAAGTTGGGTTGGGAGCTGGGTCTATACTACGCAAGATATGATGACTTTCACTATGATATTTTTGCGCGGATGTATACCTAGCTGAAATGCACTGTAGGGGGCGAGAACCTTCGAACGTGTTTGTATGCCTTGTGTATGAAATTACCACATCAAACGTGACGTGCAAACATGGATGCAGCTATGAAGCTGCAGGGTTTGCCTCAGGGAAAATGTATTATTAACAAGCTTCCCAATGCAAACCTCGACAAGACTAAGGTTGTTTGCACCTTGTGCTATGCGGAATTAGTTTACTGTAGGAGTTCTTCCAGTCTCAAATATAACCTAAACGCAAAGCATCCCTTAGCTAGTGCGTAAGAAGCCGGGTCAAGCACTGATGTAGCGCAGGGGAAGAGTCGTCGTCAAACTACTGTTTGAGTGCAACCGAGGCAAGCCCGTCAGCACAGCTCTATCAGCAATTTATCTCCTCGCTCACCTGTCTTGAGAAACCCGTTCTCAAAGACTTACTTTTAGTCATTTTTTGGGTAGCACACTTATTCTGAATGCCTTCGGTGGAATTCAAATGAGCCATTTTAATCGAAATTAATCTAGATTAGCGCCAAGATTACAGTGAGATTAATCTAGATTATATATTTTTTTATCTATGCCCCCCATTACTTACTTTGTACTTCATATGTGTGTGTATACGTTAGCCTGTGTGTGTGTGTTTGGTCACTTAAGTTTCTCTCTTCACATCATTCAGTTTACATTTTGTTGTCCTTGTCAGTGTCTCATCCTATAAGCACAGCTGCTGCTACTAACACCACTCTGCTCTACAGCACCACCCAGGGTAAGATGGACGCCGCACACTCTAGATTAGAACATGGCACACGGTGTCACAGCACTGAAGACTTTCTGAATACGGAGCCACTGTTCCTACCATGATGTTTGCCTGTCCATGCATGCCATTACTCACTTTGTGTGCTCACTCGCCATGCCTGTAACCATGTTGAAACCTCCGTCTTCCAAGCAGAAAATGGAATTAGCAGCTCAGCCCCTGTGTCACACACCGCTACCACTAACACAACAGCCCCTAACTACACGTCGCATGGTAAGACTGGATACCTTCCCCTGGCAGAAAGGGGTTTTTTTGCAGCCTAATCCAGATTGATATTGCCGTCTACATAGCCCCCAAAGACTCCCACCTCCCCTAAACCTTGTTTCACTTCAATACCAAACATTTACACCCTTTAGTCACTGAGCCATTCCTATGTTACTACAATATTGTCACCACATGCATTACTCTGAAATGAAATAATAATTAAGGCACATGAAAGTTTTTTTTACCTCAAATATTTGATCCTAAATATCAACGTTTCCTCCCCATCACCCTGTGTCCTTTGTTCTAGCGACTGAGACTATCTCTACTACTAATCTGCCTGCTACTAACTTGGCTCCCACTCGCGCCCCCTTACCTGGTAAGCCAAGTTGCGCCGTGCTCCTCAGTCTCTCTGTCAGTCTGTATGCCTGGGTGGTCAATGGCAATCTGTATGTCACCGATTCACTGGGTTCCTGTGTCTCTGGGTGTATAGATACGGATCAAGGAAGCTTTGGCACGTAGCTACTTGTGGCCAGGTTGGGTAGATAGACACGTGTCCTGTGGGTCACCAGGAGGAACGTCTGGCAGAATGTCAGTCTGTATGGCCATTGGTTCATCTTCTTAATTGTCTTGCGTGTAGGTGTGTGTGAAAGAGTGTTTTCTGAAGCAGTGCTTTAGGTGTTGTTTTGGTGAAGGCTCACTAGCGTCAGCTCACACTGACACATTTTGCGACGGTCTTTAGTGACCATCGTATGATGTAGTGACGAGTGAGCTAGATGGCTGTGTTTAGATGGAAATGCAGTACCACTCCAGAATTTTCTATACAAATTTTGAGACACGTCATTGTAAGGAAGGAAGCCATCTTGTCTTTGCTACCGAGATAGCTCTGTTCTTCCACACTCTTCTACAGGATTCCGGGGAACTGAGAGAACCAGACGGACATGTTTCTGTACTTGTTTCTGTCCAAATGTTGAGTTCTCTCCAAACACTGTTTTCAACCGTATTCTGTTCAGTTGTTTTCTATTCTTGCTGTCCTCTCAGTTTGCTCCTGTAGTTGTCTCCTTCCCAAAGCCTTGTAATCACATACTAACAATAATGATCAGGATTCACCAGGCTGCAAATGTCCAGATGACAAGACTAGGACTTAGCTGTCGCTGTTGTGTATTTGGTTACTGAAGCTGTTCAAATGAAAATGTTTGCTGTTGTCATAACGTGACCTCCTTTGAACCCTTCACCCCCTCTTTCCATGGTTCCGACGGCGACAGAAAAGGAGAGAACAGTGTTTTTGCGGCCGTGGCTACGCCTCCCTCCTCGGCCCACCTCAACCGTTACTCCCTCCCCCCCTTCCACCACTACCACCACCACCACCAACCTAGTTTCCTGGCCTGCTCCCCTGGACCAGCTCCCCGGGGCTCCCCTTCACTCAAACCCCCCTCCTTCCCCAGTCCATCGCGGCCCCCGCAGTGCTAAGATATCCCTGGGGCCTCCTGCCCCTCTTCTGGCCCGTTCCACCCCTCGCCCCAGGCCCCCTCGCCCGGTCCTCGCTGGCCCCCGCAGCTCCAAGACCTCCCTGGGGTTCATCTCCACTCCTCTGGTGTGGCCGAGCAGGAAGAGACCCATAGAGAGTCTGCAGGCCACCAGAGCCCCACCCCGGCCCCTCCTCCACCTCACCAAGCCGCCGGCCTCCCACGCGCCCGGACGCGCACCCACCGCCGCCCGGCCCCGACCAGCCGCACGGCCGTACACCTATACCCCCGCGCACGCCTCCGCCAGACCCGCGGTGACCGCCTCCCCGACGGCGATGTCGTCGTCTTCCCTGAGACCGGGCGCCGCATCCGAGGTCTCGGGCGGTCCCCAGGGGCCGTTCCCGTGGCAACCGATGGACGAGCAGGATGCGGACGCGTCTCCCCCGGCGGCGCCGGCGGGCGCGCCCGGGGGGCCGCTGAGCAACCGCAAAAACAAGCCCGCGGCGCCGCAGTGGGCGCTACTGGGCACGAGCCGTGGCAACGTGACGGGGAACTGGAGCGAGGCTGTGGAGGAGTACGGGTCCGGATCAGAAACGGACTTCCTCTACGAGCGGGTTGACCTCTCCGAGGCAGACCCCTTCACTCTCTACGAGTTTGACTCTGCCTATTTGTTGGAGGACCCGCCGGTGACCCCTCCCACACCTCCAAGCCCCATCCCCACGCTGCCCAGTAGCGGCACGGAAAGCCCTTTCGTTGGACCTGATGGAGATGGGGCAGCTCGAAACAACCCATCGGAGATGATTCTGCTTGGGGATGCGGTGGCAGAGGCTGGGCGACAGGAGGTGACGACACAAGGGTCGGAGAGACAGACACGTAATAACTCAGCACTGATCCCTGAGGCTCGGGAGTGGACAGATGTTCAAACCGAGTGCACCCCGCCAAGCATCTCTAGTAGACCGACACTAAAGAAGAGCGCTTTATTAAATATGACCCAGCAGGCCTCCTCTCTCTCGCCATCCCTCCCCGGGGAGAGCTTTACTCCCACACAGTTTACAATAACCGAGAAGGGACAGATGGCCGCGGACGGAACCTTGACAGACCACGTCAGCACACTCGCAGACGACTCACCCAGCCCCACACGCACACACACACTCGGCATCACTCACACTCCATTTCAGCCATTTCACCGAGCCCCTACACCTGTCATATCCGTGCAGCCCTTATCTTTGCCACAACCTCTCGATGGCACATCCAAAATCCACACCCCCCCTTCCTCCGACTCCGGCGCCACTCTGGCCGCTCCTCTCCCGGGTTCCTTCCCCGCCCAGCTCCTCCCCCCCTCCCAGATCCTGATATCAGAGCTCGTTGAAGCGAGTCAAAGCCTCAGGAATTCCAGTCACGTTCTGTCTTCAACCACCGAGCTGCTTTCTGTCACCAGCTACAGTGGTTCTTCACAGCTTCCGGCACATTCCCTCCTCTCCTCTGCCTCCCCCCTCTCCCCCCAGCCTGTCTTTCTTCTCCAGTCATTTAAAGAGGTTCAAAGTGATTCGGTGTTGTCGGGGGCTGCTCTCCCCCCTACCTCGTTGCTGACACTCTTCCACAACCCCCTCACAGAATCTCCGACACCTGTCCTTACAGTCAAACTCAATGAAGGCGCACACATCAATGCAGACACACAACTCAATGGAGACACACAACTCAGTGAAAACCCAGACATCAATGACAACACACGACTCATTGAAGGCACACACGTCAATGAGGACACAGAACTCGGTGAAGACGCACAACTCAGTGAACACACAGGCATCGTTTCAACCCAACGCCTCAATCCAAGTTTTGAGAGTCGACCCGATATAGGTGATCTCGCCCTATCTCAGGAGACAGAGACGGCTTTCCCGAACGTCGATCTGGTCGCACCTACCCCAAGTCTGGCGGCGTTTGACCCGGGTAGCCAGAGAGAGTCGGTAACCCAAAGCTCTGCTTCTGCCACAGCCTCTGTCCCAGTTCAAGGGCCCCAGTATGGATCGACGCAACCAGAGGCTGCGCAAACCCATGCCCGGGGACATCCATCACTGGATAACTCTCCTCTGTGGGAGCAGGCAGGTGGGTCACGCACCCGTCATCTGTCCGTCGTCGATGCATCGGACCAGCTGCAGCCCTCCCTCCCACCCCCCTCCACCTCTCCACGCTCGCCAGCTCCGAGAACCGACCAAACGATCCAGGAGCAGACGGACGGACCGCGCCCGTCGGCTCCGGCCTCCCTCGGCTCCGGCCCGCCGTCGCGCTCCGCCTCGCGCCCGCGGCCTCCGGTCGCCATGGCGACCGCGCGGCGGGGAACAGATGGGACGGAGGGGCTCTCGGCGAGACGGGAAGTGGACGCGAGGCCGTCGAGCACCACTCCCCCCCACTCGCCGGCGTCTGAGGGGGTTCTCTCTGGCCTGTTGACGCTGAGAGTGACATCTGGAGGCTGGGGCTCTCACTCCGACGCCAGGCGCACTCACAGCCACGGCCCACACGCACACCCCGAGACTGAACACACACAGGCTGACCGGCGACACACACACGCCGGGCTGGGACAGCCGAGCACTGGGACAGACGACACACACCCCGGGAGCTTTCACACGAACACGGCGAGTGCCCTCGATGGCACCGTTGACGCTAACGAGGACGGACGACTTGTGTACTCGCTGCCCGCGCTCTCCCTCGCAGTGCCGCTCTCTGTGCCAACCTTGGTGCCAAGCTTGCGCAGCAGCACGCCGTCACAACACAGCTCGCGTGCGGCTTTCGCCCATCGCTCGGACCGGGGACACGCACTCGCCGGACCCACAGCTTCTGGGTCTCACACGGACACACGCGCTCCTCTCACACACACGCGCGCTCCTCTCACACACACGCGTGCTCCGCAGACACACACGCTCAGTCATCGGAGCGAGACAATGCCTCCAGTGTGGCGCCCCATGGGGACTCGTGGCACAGGCCAGATCGCGCCCAGCGAGACGCCTCCCCTCGCCCCACCGACCACCGACCCCGCCCCTTTGCAGTCGACCGGGGTGACATCATTGGCTGAGTTGCCCGACGGGGCGGAGCATAAGCCTGGCGCCTCCCCACCCACTCGGCCCTCCGCTGCATTCCTCTCATCCTCCGCAGCCCTGGTCGGCCAGGCTGAGGACATGCGACCTCTAGGCGTGGATTCTGATTGGCCAATCTGGTCTGAGGGATCCAGAGAGAGCCTATTGGCAGAGGGCATGTCTTCTGAGATCCAGCCCACCACTGGCCTGAATGTGCAGCCTAGTTTAGGACCGAGGAGACCCCTCCGACCTCCCCAGAACCGGTCCACCAACACTGTCCCTGGGTCAGCCAACATCCAGCCCCCTGCAGCACTTCATATCCAGCCTTCCAGTGTAACCTTCATGCAAGCTCATCTGATCAGCCCCACTGCCCCTCTCTCCCTGGGCATCTTCACGCTGCTCGATCCGTCCACTCTTACTACTGCTACTCTGGGTGATGATCTGAGGCACACACACCCTACCTCAGCCTCACACACCCACACCACTGTTGCTGCAGAGTCACAGCTCAGGCCTGGCCTGGAACTCCACCCTGCCACCCCTACCATCAGACCGACCCCGCAACTCCAGCCTGTCACCCCCTCCCCCAGCCCTGCTGAGGAACTCCACCCAGCCTCTTCCTCCCCCAACCTGCCTGTACATCCCCACCCAGCCAGCCCCTCCCCCGGCCCGGTCCCGGAACTCCACCCTGCCATCTCCTCCCCCAGCCTGCCCCCACACCCCTACTCTGCCAGCCCCGGCCTGGCCCCAGACCCAGCCGTCCTGTCCCCACACCCTCCGATGGCCCCCACACACTTGCCAGAGGCTGGCTCCGGAACAGCGAGGCCCCCCGCTGAGAAGAACCCCACTGGAGACACCCAGGAGCCTGCAGACCCATCCCCCGGCACCTCCACCTCCCCCTCCCCGACGCCCTGGTCCAGCCGCAGTGCGAGCCTCGGGGACGGCAACAGGACTGACCCCGCCCCCCCCGCTGACAGGGACACTCACTCCTCCCCCACACCACTGCCACAGCAGTATTTTGTCCCCTTTGAGACCCCCTCCACTCGAACCACTAAGCCTAAAGGGCTTGGTGCTCAGCAGGGTTCAAAGCCCCCCATCACCACTCCCCGGATGGCAGCGGGCATCCACAGACCCGCCCCGTGCCAATGTAAAGCTCGCTTTCATATTTCATGTCTGTGTGGACTGTGGACCGGGAACAGTATGTTTATTAACCACCTAGACGTAGATGTAGACAGAACGGATGAATAGTTGTAGTTCCACTAGTGATTAGTCTCTCCTGTGGCTGGATGATTTCTTGGCTTTGAATCCTGGGAGATGTAGTTTTTTCCGGGCCCGGATCGAAACGAGGCGGAAAGAGTTGGACGCGGAGGTAGCCGTGGAGATTGGGGATTGTGATTTGGGATGTGGTTGTTGGTAGCACACTAACATGGATTGTAGTTGCACCAATCACAGAGCGTTAGTCTGGCCTCGGCCTTGCTGATTGGTTGGGCGCAGCCTCGTCTGTCTGTCTTTTCTCACTTCTGTCCTGTTTCCTGGGAGACTTCTGACACTGGTGTCATCTGACAGCCAACATCCCAAGCTGTCCCTCCATCTTATCAGGTTCCTGCTTCGCAAACAAACATCCTCAAATCTACAGAGCTTGCTTTCTGTAGTTCTCTTTGAGAACTTAGGAAAAATCCTGTGAAGATGTTGTGGCTTTGTTCTGAAGTCTCCCAGGAGTGGACTTGAACTAGTCTAGATTGGTCTGGAATATGCCATAGTTTAGATCAAACTAACACAGTAGTTTGGGGAGCACCTAGTGGTAACTGGGGTGCATTGCAGCAGAGCGTCACCGTACACAAACATTCTCAGGCCAGGAAACCCCAAACTGGCAGTAACTACCTGTCCTGCTGAAAACACATTTATGGAACCACTGGATACAGAAATAGGATTGGACATTGCTTCATTTAAATTCCTGCCCTATACACTTAAATACATTCTTATTTTGGTTCCAGATTGCGTACACATAACAGCATTGACAATATCTCAGGCAAAGGCCCATATGACACCAAAACCGTCTTAACAATCTGAACACACACTTACACACCCGTAACCTGCTCTGCTGCACAGAAAACTCTTATGTGATCAGTTTGAAATGATCAAATATCAATGGTGGTGTGTCTCTTTCACTCCTGCACAGAGGGCCTCTTCTACAGAATGTCCTTCACGGTCAGCGACAGGGAGGCCTCACGAACCGAGGTGGAGATTGAGAAGACCGTGTCGCAGTGGGTCAGTGTTCTCCTCCTGCTCCTTCCGTCCGCTCAAAGCCACGGCCGACCGGCCAGCACGCTGACCGGACTGGTGATGTTTTATTTTTCTCTCTCACCCTTTCTCCTCAGCTGAACCAGACCTTCCAGAACTGGACCCACGCTGTCTATGTGGACTATGTTAGGTGAGTGGGAAGGGAGGAGCGTACCCTGGAGATTTGTGTTGTTTGTGTGCCTCTCCAGTCTCTGAGCTGTGGGATCCCTAACTGTGTCTTCTGGTCTCCTCTCCTCTCTTTTCCTCTCTTTTCTCTTCTCCTCTCCTCTCCTCCTCTCCTCTAGTGTCTATCCTTCTGGAACGGAGAGAAGCGTTCAGAGGTAAACCTTCCATCGCCGTGTACGACAATCACGTCATGTTCACAGGGTTAAGTCAATCCTACCCCCTGCAAGTCCGAGAAAACAACGAGAAAGATGTTCATCGTTTGTTCCCCCCTCCTCTCTTGTTAGTTACTCCTGCAACGCGTTGCTGGTGTACATCACCAGGTCTGATTCCGTCCTCACCCCGGGGGAGGCTGCCATCTCTGCACAGCTGCAGGCCGGCGCCCCCAGCATGGGCGCTGGCCTGGTGGTCTCCACCGTCGCGGTACAGTCTGTCGGTAGGCGGTCGTACACACACACAGACTCACACACACAGACTGACACTCACAGACTCACACAAACAGAAAACACACACACACACTCAGACAACCAGAAACACACACATGCACAAACACCATTGTAAGAACACACACACAAAACGCAAGTGTATCCGTAGTCTAAGAGGTACCCCTACCACTTCAGATAACTGTCCTGTGGAGACCCCCCTCCACTATCTCTGGCCAGAGAGCAGACCCACCGTGACTCAGTATGTACCCTGCTTCCCCAACAAAGACCAGAACGCCTCAAGAACCTGGTGAGTCGCGCACACTAATCGAGACCGTATCCGCTTTGACCTGACTGAGATCCTGAAAGGATGTCATTTCAATGTGTTTTTATCACTCTATCTGACTGCAATGGATGATGAAATCTTCGAAACGAATGACCTGACTGAGATAGATGGAGTACATGCCCAGACGCCCAGAGACGAGCAGATACTCACAGATGCCTATCACCCACAAGCAGCTCAGAGTTTTCATTACAGACACAAGAGACTGTGTTTGTTCTCCGCAGAAAAGAAGCCGAATTCCTGCTTCCCTCTCAGTCAGCTCTGTGACTCATCAGTCTCTGCTTGATTGCGGTCACAATTTCACGTCACAGTGACATATTTCTGTGTGCCCTCAGCGTGATCAGCCCACAGAATTACACAGCTTACTGGGACGCCCCAGACCTCAGGAACTGCACCGACATCGATACCATTGAGGTGTCAGCAGGTAAGGCTAAGGGCCATTGCACTCTGAGTCCGAAATTTGTATCCGAAATGTTCGCACGCAAAAAAATAAATACGACCTTGCGTTATGTCAATCGCGCTTACACACTGCCTCCGAAACTTTCGTTCGTCCAAAAAAAGTTTGGATCAGGTTCGATTTTCTGCGTTTTCGCATCCATAGCCAGCATTTCGATAGGTTTTTGGGAAATTCAGAGCCACCGAATGTTGAGGCTGACGATTACGAAAAAACGCATAGGAAGATTTCGCACTCAGGGCCTCATTTACCAACAGGATTGCGCACATTTCAGGCGTAAAACAGCGATTTCTCCGATCTTTTAACGGCGCGCTAATTAACACTAAAGGGCGGAGTAAGTCGCTGATTGCCCGACGAGGATCTGGTTTGATAAATACCACGCGAAATGCGGAAATACTCTGCACTATTTGTGGTTGGGCAAAGGCGCAGATTAAGCTGCGGTCGCAATGTTAGTAAATGAGGCCCTGAGTGTGCAAGGGCCTTAACAGCACCCCACTTACCTACCTACCACACACACACACAAACACACACTTAAAAGTCCTCTTTTAAAATGGTATTTTCTTCAAACATTTCTAAATCCAAGACAAAGTTTATATAAAAGTCGCTAAAACTGGCACTTCCTGTCTCTTAAAGAGAAGACGCGTTTCATAATCAGCCTCTGTCTCCCTCCCCGTCAGAGAATGCTGCGGAGGTGGCCGTTCAGCTTGCCGACATCACCAACAACGAGCTGTCCAATGACGAGGTGTCTAAGGTGGTCACCAAGGTGCAGGAGCTGGTGGGCGTGGCAAAGATCAATGCTACCTTGGCCACCACCGTGGTCACCATCATCTCCAACGTCATGACCAGCTCAAACACCGCTCTGGCCGCTGCCTCCGAGAGGTAGGACGCGGCTCTGCTTCCTTCTTTCCCTTTCTCTCTTTCCCCCTTCTCCCCCTTTGTCTTCTTCACAGTTTTTTTCTTCCTCTCTCTCCTCCTTTCCTCTCTTCTCCTCTCCTCTCTCCTCTTCTCTCCTCCTCTCCTTCCTTTCTTCTGCTCCTCAACCCCTACCTCCTTGTTCCTCCTCTCCTCCCCTTTGTTTATAGTAGCCCTCCCTCTCTCCCCTAGGACTCTGAAGACAGTGGATGAGCTGATGCAGAAGATAGAGTTTGAGGGCGCTTCGGTGACGATCACGTCGAAAAACCTGGCCGTGGGCATCTCAGCCCTCAACGCCAGCCAGTTCAATGGGACGTTCTTCAGTGCCTTCATAACCCCGAACACCACTGACCCACAGGTACAACGCACCCACACATTGACACAGCTGTCCATGCTAGCATTCCTTTCCTCAGTTGCGCCATCCATCCACGTGTGGATGATCGCTGTTCTGGATGGAGTGGATCAGGCTTTCTCACCCCATGCAGTCCTCAGCCCTGCATGTTTGAGATGTTTACCTCTTCCAACACACCTGATTAAAAAAGGATCTTACCAGGCTTCTGCTGAGCTGGGTAACCCATTCATTTGAATCTGGTGTATGGGAGCAGGGAATGATCTGGAACTTGCAGTGCAGGGGGTCCCTGAAGACGAGGGTTGAGAAAGGCTGTAGTCGATGCTTGCTGTAGATCATCATTCTGTCTACCACGATTTATGGATTTTTGGTAGAACCACCTCATCTGGTGGGGTACAGAGATGCGGTTGCTCAAAATTCAATTCTCCACAGATGTGGCTTCCATGTTCCACTGTGAGCCCCGAATATGACTCATCTGACACTTCTTCAAGTTTTCCCTTTTTCCTGGCGGGCTAGGGTGGAAAGGAAGGCAGCAGTTGAGGAGAGGCGGAAAGGTAGACCTGGAGTAGAGGATACGGGGGCAGATAGAGGAGAGGAGATGAAGAGGCTAGCTGAAGATAAAGGAAAGAAGAGGGCTTGATTAGCATGAAGGAAAAGCAGAATAGAGCAGAGGAGGATAGCTGGTGCTGGGTTATCAACGGTGGTTAGCTGAAGATGAATGAGAGGAGAGGAGATGAACTGGGTTACTAGGAGAGGAGAGGAGAAGAGGAGGCAAGCTGTAGCTGGAAGAGGTGACTCAGAGAACGTTTTCTCTCAAAGACATGCCGTATATTGGTACAAGCCTCCCTCAGTCTCTCGTTATTTTCTCAACCGTCAACACATCCAAGCACATGCAGGCGACTTCAGGACCTGCCCGTGACCACAGACTCTTGTCCCGAGTCCACACACTCGCAGTTGCGTAAGAGACGGCAAACTGACAAAACTCGTGACCGTCGTGGAAAAAAAGTAAGGCGTGCTCATTTCTCCCGAACATTCGTCAAGGTAAAACGACCTTTTCTCATCTGTCTTTGGCTGACACGCGTGAGTCGTTCTCGTGTGCCTCTCTCTCACCATGCCCCCTGGTGCGGAACAGGGATGTGCCAACATTCTGCCAACCTGGCTTTAATCACAGCTAATGACAGATCCTTTCTCATGGACATAATGTGTCATGGCAGCAGGGGGTCCTGTGCCGGGCAAGGCCCCCCTGGAGGGCTACTTGGTGGCGCTTGTGTGTCCTCCAGATGGCATGGTTCAGTACCAGGGGACCACAGGGGAATACTGGGCATGTGACAGGGCCATCAGAAGTACTTGATACAAGAGTCGATAGTGCTTTATGATGTCAAGCCAGTATATTTGGATCGTCTTCAAGGGATAACTGAAAATTTAATTTGGGGAAGTTTGAGAAATCTCAAATATTAAAGCAGTCGGGGGAAAACACAGCACCCATTTCTGGCATAAGAATATTTTTTTTCCCAGCTGTGCTAAGCTAAGGCTGTATTAACTCTCCAGGTTGACCAGAGTGGGTTGACTTAGACAGCTGCAAGCCAGAGAGAATCACACCTCGCTTGAGACTTTAATAACGGGACCATTATTACGTATTTTCTCTTCAGTGTGTAAACATGATCCCAAAATTCGCCTTTTTACGAAACCAAAGGCAGAATCCCCTTGCTCCTGAAGCACTATGGAGAAGAGTGTGGCTTCAAGTCCCCCAGCCCCCCTTTGACTCTCCTCTCTCTCTTCTCTCTCTGTCCAGATCGACTTTGAGTCCGAGCAACTCAATCCTTTGGCTCAGGTCATCCTCCCTGCCACCCTGCTCAACAACCTGACCCTGACGGATTCAGACATCTCCAGAATCAACTTCATGTTCTTCAGCAAGATTGGCCTGTTCCAGGTGGGTTGAAGTTTAGGTTGTTCCTTGTCAAGCCTTCTCAACATTTTCTTCAAACTTAACACATTCTCAATGCACAGCTTCATGATGTGGGTTATTCAGCAAGGATTCTCTAACCATACCCGATCTGGAGCTACCAAATGTTTTTTGCCAATCTGTATGACTGCTCCACCATGGCTTGTTAAGAAAGCCTATCATTTCAAGCTGGGACTTGTTCCTGTCCCCAAGAGTGTTTTTAAACACGCCATTTTGTTTTCCCTCATCAGAACGAGCGGGATAGTCTGTCTCTCAACAGCTACGTGGTCGCCAGCAGTGTGGGCAACTACACTATTCGAAATCTGAAGGACCCTGTGAAGATTGAGATTGTCCACCTCAACTACCAGGTAATGCACTGGCCTGGTCTATCACCTGAACAACCAGGTAATGCACTGGCCTAGTCTATCACCTGAACAACCAGGTAATGCACTGGCCTGGTCTATCATCTGAACAACCAGGTAATGCACTGGCCTGGTCTATCACCTGAACAACCAGGTAATGCACTGGCCTGGTCTATCACCTGAACAACCAGGTAATGCACTGGCCTGGTCTATCACCTGAACAACCAGGTAATGCACTGGCCTGGTCTGTCACCTGAACAACCAGGTAATGCACTGGCCTGGTCTATCACCTGAACAACCAGGTTCTGTTCTGGCCTGAGGCCTGTTCCATAAAGCGAGTTTACCGAATACTCAACGTAGTTCGAACTCAGTTACTATGGCAATTCATGCTTAGAAACTAGCCTGGTCCGTGGCAGACTAACTGTCAGGCTTAGCCCATGTTGTTGTTTAACCAGACGTTCTTCTAACACGTGACCCAACGGGAAAACGATGATTTACCACGGACATTCTCATTTTCTCATTCTCCCTCAGTTCAATATGTAGGCTACATTTATAGAAAAACAACTTACAATACATAGGCTACAACATTTAGCCCAATGCATTAAACAATAACACATAGCCTACGTTAAACCTATGGCTATAAGGTAGTTTGTGATTTCAAATGTTTAGGCATCAGGCATATAGACCTATATTTCAATCTAAATTATCCCAGTATAATTATCATAGCTACATAATTGACATAACAGTAGCTTGCAATTGCAAAACAATTCTAAATCCATGCATCTATCCTTCATTTTCCTGACACAAAAACCATAATGGATACTGGATAATGTATTGATTAATAGTAGGCTATGTATAAAACAATTTCAAAAAAGGCCATTTAATTTAATGTGTTTAGACGGTATCTGTTTTTGTAATCGATGAAGTGAAGGTCTATAAAAAGAACCTCGACCTACGTAGCCTGTCGTTCACGTCAATCATGGCGTGATTGAGCGGATGAGGGAGCTGCTTAAAGGGACCGTTCCTTCTGGAAGAAGTCACGTGGCCGTGTGCATAACTTTTTGCCGCGGTGGATCGATATAATCCATGTTCTGCCTCTCGGCTGCTTAAGAATAGGGTGCAATTAGCCTGACTACTTAAATCTGACTTGAATTAGTAGGATTGCATGAGCTGAAATGGGCCTTAATGGAACCGCCTTAGCCCCGCTTGACTTGTTAAACTAACCAAGTCAAGTTTGGGACTTTAAGTCCAGCTTTTTTGAGCAGCCTTTATGGAACAGGCTTCTGGTCTATCACCGTCTACATAACAGGATCTCTTTGTGGAATATGTACACTTCTGATGGAAAGATGGAGAAACACAGCTGTAGAACATTTACAGTATCCCAGCAATCCCATCTGTATCTCAGAAACATCTTTTAGTGTGTACACACCTGACTATATATGTAGTGCACACTCTTTCATGGATAGCACACCACAGCACAAGTTTGACAGTTATTCCACATGCCACACACAGTTCACCTCTGCTTGAAAATCCTCTCATCTCTCCTGCTTTGTTTTGTGTCAACATCAATTGCTGTCCATGCCCAAAGAGAGAAATCTTCTGTTTGTCTTGACTTAGCTGGGGAGCTAATTGCATTTTAAAGACAAGTGGCTGTTTGGACTAAATAGACACAGACTAAGTGCTACAGGGTTTTTCTGCCTCTGAATTTAGAAATTGATAGATTGTGTGTGTGTGTGCCTTTCAGCATTCCCCAAATCCTGTTTGCGTGTTTTGGGATTTCACCATGAAAGGTGAGTTTTATCGTTTCAAGCCTCGTTGTCTCTATATTTTACGATGAAACAGCCAATGGTAGTTTGATGGTTATGCTTGTACCATCACGTGTGAGATGTTCCTGTGTGTTCCCACTAGATGGCGCCGGGGCCTGGAACAGTGAGGGGTGCCGCGTCGGTCCTGACTCCAATGGCAACAAGACCGTCTGCCTCTGTGACCACCTCACACACTTTGGTATCCTCATGGTAAGACCTACTCCTACTGCATGGAAACATCAGACCTCCAAAGATCGTTTTCCGTGGACTTAACACAAACGTATGTGGGCGTGTGTAGGATATCTCTGGAGCAGCTGCCCTCATAGACGAGAAGAACACCAAGATTCTGACCTTCATCACCTACATTGGCTGCGGCATCTCCGCCATCTTCTCTGCTGCCACGCTGCTCACGTATATCGCCTTCGAGTGAGTCTTCTGCCCCATGACTAGGAGAAACCCACAGATCTCCATAATGACCAGTAGAAACCCACAGATCTCCATAATGACCAGTAGAAACCCACAGATCTCCATAATGACCAGTAGAAACCAATAGATCTCCATAAGGACAAGTACAAAACCAATACATCTCCTCAATGACTAGTAGAAAGAGATAAGAACCAGTAGAAACCAATAGAACTCCTCAATGACGAGTAGAAACAGATAATGAACTGTAGAAACAGGTAGATTTCCATAATGACCAGTAGAAACCAATAGATCTCCATAATGACCAGTAGAAACTAATATATATCCATAATGACCAGTGAAAACAGACAATGACCAGTATAAACAAATATATCTCCATAATGACCAGTAGAAACAGATACATCTCCATTATGACCAGTGAAAACAGATATATCTCCATAATGAACACTAGAAACAGGTAGATACTGATTATGACCTGACAATCCCAATAAATCTTGCTAATGAACAGTTGAAACAGATCTGGGGCTGGAGTTCTCATCCAAACTCGGAAACGGTGCTTCAAACCTTTCCAACCATCTTACTTAATAACGTTCAGTCCATCGACAACAAAATGGATGAACTTAATGCTCGTGTCAAATTCCAACGGGACATCAGGAACTGCTGTGTACTGGTGTTCGTCGAGACTCTCTCCGGAGATGTCCGACACGGCGGTTACACCGTTGGGATTCAACATATACCGCCAGGACAGAACAGCTGATTCAGGGAAGTTTAGGGGCGGAGGTGTCTGTGTTATGGTTAACTGTCTTTGGGCTACGGATGTAGCGGTACTAGCATCCCATTGCTCCATGAGCTGCTAACTTTAAAAATCAGACCCTTCTATCTGCCTCAGGAATTCACTGCGGTCGTCACGAGTGCAGTCTACATCCCCCCCCCCAGGCAGATAAGGCCGCTGCTTTGGATGAACTGTATGGGATTATCAATGGACTGGAATATGTGCACCCAGAGGCAGCCTTGATTGTTGTTGGTGATTTCAACAGAGCCAACATGAAGAAAGTCCTGCCCGAGTACTATCAGCACATTGACTTCTTCACACGTGGAGACCAGATCCTTGACCATTGTTATACAGCATTCAAGGGCAGTTACAAACCCCTCCCCCGCCCTGCTTTTGGGAAGGCTGATCACACCTCCATTCTTCTCCTCCCCGCATATGAACAAAAGTTAAAACGGGTCAGACCGGTTGAGAGGTCAGTTCACCTATGGAGTGACGAGAGTGTGGCGACTCTCCAGGACTGCTTTGACACCACTGACTGGCTGATGTTCAGGGAGGCAGCAGATGGGGACATTAACGAATACTCAGACACTGTTTCCAGCTACATCCAACACTGCATAGGTGACGTTGTCCCCAAGAAGGTTGTCCGGTCTTTCCCCAATCAGAAGCCCCGGGTTGATGCCACCGTCCAGGCCAAGCTAAAAGCCCGCACTGTCTCCTTTAACTCTGGGGACCCTGATCAGTACAAGAAGGCCAGATACGACCTTCTGAAGGCCATCAAAGAAGCCAAATGGGCTTACAGGACCACGGTGGAGTCCAGCTACCATGGCTCTGACCCCAGGCGCATGTGGAGTGGACTTAAAGCCATTACTGACTACAAAGGGAGAGGCTCAGCCTGTCTGTACTCCCCACCTGCTTCAAGAGGACCACCATCGTCCCTGTGCCCAAGAACACCAAGGTCACCTGCATGAGCGACTATCGCCCGATAGCACTGACCTCCGTCATCATGAAGTGCTTCGAGCGGCTAGTCAAATCATTCATCTGCTCCTCACTGCCTCCCGCCCTGGACCCTATGCAGTTTACATTTACATGTATTCATTTAGCAGACGCTTTTATCCAAAGCGACGTCCAAGAGAGAGCTTTACAAAAGTGCATAGGTCACTGATCATAACAACGAGATATACCCCCAAATTTTGCGGGTAGCCAAAACATGAAGCACACATTGTGAAAAACCAAATAAGTGCCAAAGGGAAGAACCATAAGAGCATGTAGTTAAACAAGTTACAATTAAACAGCATGAACTTCAAAAAGTGCAAGAGGATCAGTCGGGGGGAACGACAGGTACAGCTGCGTGTCGTCAGCGTAGCAGTGGTAGTGGGAAGTCGTGGGAGGTGATGATTGGTCCAAGTGAGGTGGTGTACAGTTTGCATACCGGTCTAACAGGTCTACAGACGGTGCCATCGCCCTGACTATGCACACCGCTCTCTCCCACCTGGACAAGTATACTGTATTGAATATGGTATACTATTGTATATTAGGAGGTTTACTATATTTTTGCTTATCATAGATGTAATCTATGTTCTGTATACTTATATGTTATGTTATGCCAGGTTGTTTTGCGTTGTCTTGTCTTAAGAATTTCAGTACCCAGTCTGACCCTGTGCTGTTCTGTGCATCTGACAATAAAAGACTTGAACTTGAGATCTTCTTAACAACCAGCAGAAACACTATAACAGAACCTCCGGAGCTGCAACCGAACCCAGCGTTCACTCAGCTTTCCACCTCTTCCTCTCCTCAACAGGAAGTTACGTCGCGACTACCCCTCCAAGATCCTGATGAACCTCAGCACGTCCCTCCTCTTCCTCAACATGCTGTTCCTATTGGACGGCTGGCTGGCCTCCTTAAACATGCATGGGCTGTGCGTGGCCGTGGCCGTCTTCCTGCACTACTTCCTGTTGAGCTCGTTCACCTGGATGGGTCTGGAGTCCATCCACATGTACATTGCTCTGGTGAAGGTGTTCAACACCTACATACGCAGATACATCCTCAAGTTCTGCATCGTAGGATGGGGTAAGGGGCCTACCTCATTGGTCAATGGAAGGGGTGTAGACGGTCAGGTTCAGGAAGTAGAATGGACTACCACTAGTTGGGCCTACTTGTGCACTAAACCGGCAAATTCAAATAGTTGCTCTGCTAATGAGCACAAGACTTTAGAGCAGGTTGGTGGCATCAACAGACACATGTAAAACCCAGAACTGGTTCGTTAATCCTAACCGTTGACTTCTCCTAACCCTTGCTTCATTTCTTTGTCTGCCAAATCCGTAACGGAGATTAGACGTAGGTGCCCTCCTGCAGTAGCAGTAGATGACCAGTAGGGGTCTCCCCTGTGTGTGATGCAGGTCTGCCTGCAGCCATAGTGGCCATGGTGGTGGCGGTGGACAGGGCGTCGTACGGGAAGCAGGAGTACGGGCGCGGAGACACCGGACAGGGATCCTCAGAGTTGTGAGTCGTTTACGACGAGTCGTCTATCATCTGTTCAGCTATGCAGTCCTGTGACCGGTCATGGATTTGTAGAAGGCCACTGGTCCTCTCTGTTCTGTCTCCGCGCCAACGATCTGATCTAAAAACCATTTACTGATCCTCTCCTCTCTGTCTCTACCGACGATCTGATCTAGAAGCAATATAATGACCCTCTCCTGTCTGTCCCTGCCAGTATAATGATGAAGACCCAAAGGGGCAAATCTAGGTTCCCACTTTTGGGGGGAAATAAAAATAACAAAACTACGGGCTCCGGGGGCATGTTCCCCCAAAAGAAATTATTGAAAATATATTTTTAAATAGTGTCCTCCTATGGGATTTAGGAAGAGAAACTAACACATTTAGATTTTAAGATATGAAGAAAAAAATATATATGTAAATGTAACTTTGTATTTTTTTCAATACAAATCATTTTGGGGGGCTAAGGACACTTTTGGGGGGGGCTCCAGCCCCAAAATAGGGCTAGATACGCCCATGAAGACCCACCCATGTACCCTCTCCTCTGTGTCCATGCCAGCTGTTGGATCCAGAGCCCCGTGGTGTTCTACGTGACGTGCGTTGGCTACTTCTCGCTGGTCTTCCTGATGAACGTGGCCATGTTCATCGTGGTCATGATTCAGATCTGTGGCCGCAACGGCAAGCGCAGCAACCGGACGCTGCGGGAGGAGGTGCTGCGCAACCTGCGCAGCGTGGTCAGTCTCACCTTCCTGCTGGGCATGACCTGGGGCTTCGCCTTCTTCGCCTGGGGGCCCGTCAATCTGGCCTTCATGTACCTGTTCACCATCTTCAACTCCCTGCAAGGTAAGGCAGACGCGCGCACACTGTGTCTTTGCTGCGGTGTATGGTCCGGTGTATGGTCGTTTGGGATTCAGGCTCAGACCTCTGGCTCTCCTCAAAGCCGTCGTTTTCCACTAGAGGTCAGCGTGGGGCAGTGTCAGACCAAGATCGGAAAATAACTCAAGCTCGCCTTCTCTTCATCCCTTATTTCTCGATCCTCTCTGTGCCTCGCTCTCTCTTTCCCTCTCGCTCCGTTCTCCAGGTCTGTTCATCTTCGTGTTCCACTGTGCGCTGAAGGAGAATGTACAGAAGCAGTGGAGGAGATACTTATGCTGCGGACGCTTCAGACTGGCAGACAACTCAGGTGACAGACAGACAGACAGACAGACAGACAGACACACAGACACCCAGACACACAGACAGACAGACAGAGACAGACAGAGACAGACAGACAGACAGACAGACAGACAGACAGACAGATAGATAGATAGATAGATAGATAGATAGATAGATAGATAGATAGATAGATAGATAGATAGATAGAGAGGCATGCAGGCTCGTCAAGTGACAGATGGACGATGGATGGACTGACCGACAGATACGGGCTGACAGGCTAACAAAACAGCCGAGCAACAGTCAAGCAAAAGTAACTCTTCTATTTGTACGTGCGTGTTGGTGTTCTCCTCTTCTGCAGACTGGAGTAAGACAGCCACGAACAACACCAAGAAGGTGAGCTCAGACAACCTGGGCAAATCTCTGTCCTCCAGCTCTTTTGGATCCAGCACTGCCAACTGGACCTCCAAGGCCAAAGCTACACTCAACCCCTTCACGAAACGCAACAGCAACACAGGTACACAAAAACCACACTCACACACGCACACACACACACACCACCTGGTGTCAGAAGGTGAAGTGTGCTGTCGTATCGACCTATCTGATATGCTGTATGTGTATTTATGTTTGTGGTGTGTAGAGAGTTCCAACCAATAGCAGGAGGAGAGGCCAGTGGAGGTAAACTGCATCAGAGCCAATCAGAATGCATCACTGCGTGTGATATGTGTTATAATTGGCCCGTCACCCCTGTGAGGTCATACAAGTCTGGATTCAACCTAACTTCCGGTGAACATATCCATATCCATCTCAACCTAACTTGACTTGGCAAATCATTTGGACTATAAGGGAAATAACCATTTTACTGAGTGGAAATTAACATGTTAAGGATGACCCTTGGATGCCTGGTGGTGGGTTACAAACACCATGTTCTCACAGTAAGATTGAATCCAGTTTTATGTGACATTTTACGGCAAAATATTCTGCTCTGCCTCGGTCTCTCATTTTAACAATGTTCATAACAGATTTCCTTGACTATTAGAGAGAGTCCCAGTGTAAATAGAACACTGAAACGCGTATACGAGTTTGGTCGTTGACAGAGCTGGCCAAATGAGAGAGCTTGGTAGAGCAGCCACTTTGCCCGGTGTGGACATTGTCACTGCTCCTACCACACTAATCTTGCTGGCACCAGAAGTTTATTGCCTTTACTACTGCTTTAGCATCACTCTGGTAGCCTGGCACAGGCGCGCACACACACACACGATTGAAATTCACAGCTTGCAATTCTCCACTATTGTGTAGTCTGTGTGTGTGTCTGTGTTCTGTGTGTGTGTGTGTGCTCGTTCCTGGCCCACATCCTTCAATAGACACAGCCCCGTAAAGCATATCGAGTGGCACAAGCAGAGGATGGTGTGTGGTATGTGCTTCACGTTTGGAATCGGAGCGGTCTCGCTGCTAAAGCCTGACCCTAGACCTGCCTACACGTGAGGAATCCAAGTTTTCTTCTTCTTGAGTCTTGGATGTGAACTCTGAGAAACCTCCACCATGATGGATCGCACACCATCACTGGGCTCCTTGTTCTATCAATACCTCAGAAGTGCGATGGTCAGGGATAACTCCCGCCCTTTTTAGATGAGGTCACACCGCTACAAGGAGGGATTGCATATAGGCAGGTGTATCCTTTAGCTCCTGCTTTCAGATGTGGAGGCGAGTTATTCAGTGATGACCTCCAGTGATGTCTGTCTTACCAGTGCACTCATGGACCTTGGGGTGGTTTGATAGTGATGATACCTTTTGGTATGATTTGTTAGGAACCTCTTTAAGGCTAATGGGGACCCATGGAGAAAGGAATGAGTCATAGTCTTTGGTTAGACATGGGTTCAAAGCTCTGCTTAATATCTGTGAAAGGACTGTGAGTCACTGGTCTTCTGCAGGAAAGACGTACGGTATCTTGCCGAGTATAGAATGTTCTCTCAAGGAGACGAGCGAGGGGCAGTGTACCGTAGCTAGCTCTCTGCCCGGCACGGTCTATCACCTGGCTACAACCTCAACACCGAGGGTTTAGACGGAGAGGACTGAATGTAGGGATATCAGTTGAGCATACAAGGTCCTGAGTACTGCGTACCGTCTGAGGGTGTGTGAACTGGAGTGTGTGTATAGGAATGAGTTCCCAGCAGAATGTGCAGATGCATGCGAACACCCGCTGAGACAATATTGCCTTTTCGGTTTTAAACAGTAACATTGGTCCAAACATAACCTCACATATTTGCTGACCAAAGAAATGTAAACCAAAAGGGGTAGGCATAGGTGCAACGGCACACTTTGTACAAGCTTAACATGGTTACTGTTTAAAATGGATACCACACATTAAAGCCATTACTTGTGTGCACATGAATTATACATATCGTGTATATGATTCAATTTTCCCACTGGTCATCACTTTAAGTCCCTTATGTGTGTGCCTTGTAAGTTCAAGAGTTAAATTGAATGTTTAATGTATTTATTTGATTACCATTTTTACGATGTTGTTAGAGTATTGACGAAGTTGACTACAATTCTGGGTAACACCCAACTTCGTTGCATTACACACAACTGAAATCTCTCTAGTAACAAAACGGTTAACTTTGCAATGATGTCGTAACAATGACGAAACCAAATGATAACAACAGCAGTGTTACCACGCAAGTTTAACAAACGGTTATGTTTGCGTCTGTCTGTGTGTGTCTCTCTTCCTATGGGTCAGGTAAAGGCTACTCCAATCAGACAAGCCCTAAGTGCGTCTCCTCCTGCTCCTCCTCCTCAGAGGTGGAGCCTTCCTCCTCCTCCTCTTCCTCCTCCTCCATTTTGCCCGTGCACCAAGTCATCGACAAAGTCAAAGGTTACTGCTCCGTGCGCTCCGACAACTTCTACAAGAACATCATCCTGTCGGACAGCTTCAGCCACAGCACCAAGTTCTAGGCCCCGCCCCTGCCCCAGGAGAGCCTGGATCAGCCCGTAGGGTTGCCCGGGGCGACAGGGCATCGGGGGGGAAGTCATGGTTCCACTGTATAACGACGTCCTTTCCAGTCGGCCGATCTGTCAGAGAGACAGCGGCGGAGCAAAAGGGGGGTGGGGGGGGTGGGGGGGAGGGGGTGTATGGAAGGAGGCGAGAGAAGGGGTGTGTGGAGGGGGGGGGGGTTGTTTAGGTCTGTAGAGGGGAAACAAAATGGATGGCATTTTTACATACTGTGATTTCAACCTTAAACTGACTGTGTGCTTGCGCGTGTTGTGTACATGTTGATAGTGTGTCTAATATGCCTTCTCTAATGGCTTTGGCTGTGCCCTAGGGTTGGTCGAGCGCACGTCCGTCACATTGGCCTCTGTGGAGCCTCTCCGCGTGCACGCGAACATAAACGCTTCGTTCTCGCCTCTCCCCCGAGTGAGTGAGCTGCTGACCGACCGACCACTGCTCTGCTAGAAGTAGGCCAGGATATGGAGGCAAATACACAATGCAAAGGGTCAATGAGGAAAGAAAGGGCTTTCTTTTCAGCTGAGGCAGTGCACAGTAGATGTAGCACTGGCTTCGACACCTTTTTTGGGGGAGGTGAATCCAGTTTTTTGATATCGTTTTATTCGCTTCGAGGATGTTTCTTCAGCTTTGCACAGAGATCTTGCAGACATAAAAACACTCAATGTATCTCGATCCGCTTCTTATCGACGTCGAGAGTATATACACAGTGTACGTTTCTAAACCCGTCTTCTGAAGCTCTACTACTGAATTCCAGGCAGAAAGAGATGTGAAGGCTCCGTTCCACAATCCCCAATTAGGTCACCCAGACCACGACAAACGTCCCGTCATACATTCGCCGTGCATACAATTCGCCAAAACTTTCACGGTCCGCATCTGTGTCTTGTGCCAGGCTGCGCTAGCCTACCAAGCCGAGGGTTCTGGTCCGTCAGTTGTCACGCTGTGCCGCTCGCAGATGTTTCACCGAGCCCTCTCCTCCGCACGTGCTCAGAGAAGACCAAATGTGCTGTACCCATCTCCCAAAACACAGATCCCAAAAGGAGAGATGTAGCACTCCCTAGCATTCCCTAGTGAAAACAAACAAACACAACCCACTGCACACTGGTTAGTGAAATGGATTACTGGTGAATGAAATGAAAGTGAATCTGAAGCAACAATGTCTGTCATTTGTTCATGAACCACCATGTCACTTAACATGGCAGTGAGGTATATTCCTATAGGAGTGTTCAGTCTAGAGAATGTGGAAAACCAGAACCAAAGGGTGATGGAGCACTTTGAACGCTGCCATTGGTGTCCTTTTGTGTGTGTGTGTGTGTGTGTGTGTTTTTCAAAGCAATAGAACAATCCTCTTGTTTTACCATGTCTTTATATTTATTTCTTTCCTGTTGTACAGTTTCTGTCTTGTCGTCTACCCCCTTTAGTAGTAGTTAAACTGACTCAGCCCCAGTCCTGATCCTGTTTCAACCCCTGGGTAGGGCAGTTAGATAGGCCAAACCCCTGTGGTTGTTTGTTTTTATCTCAAGCCCTGAATAGAAGAAAGCCCTTTGTATAAGCCAGCTGTTATGTGAGATAGATGAAGAGAGAGACAAAGACTAATTAGACGGAGGATTTACTAAGTTACAAAGACCCGTCTCCTGACCTAGCTAGCATATTTGGAGTCTAGTTTAGTCTAGAAAATTCTCCCATTACTGATTTTCTTCCGAGATAGAGAAAAAAAAGAGATTAACCTCAAGTGCCAAGGAGAAAACCAAGGCTTAACAACACCTCTACAATGCCTGCTGTAGCACAGTGCCCAACTGGAGAGGTGATTTGATGTGGAGGATCCTCTGGCTTCTGGAATGTTCCTTTGAAGCCGAGAGGGGAAAGCGAGTGATAAATCCAACATTATGATGGTTCTCTCACATTCAAACATCAGTGAGTCTGCATCCCTCGCCTCTAAGGAACAATCAACCAATAAAGAACACAGTCATGACCCCAAAATCAACCTTACTGTGTGACTTAGACTTTGTGTGTTTACACAAGGGCAACGGTCAGTTGTTCTTATTTAATAGTTGCAGTACATCTCTATCCATGTGAATGTGTATGCTGCCAAGCCTAGACAATTCCCCAAAGCCTATACCTAATGTGTACATTTCCTGCTTCATTCAAGCATTTATCTTTGGCACCCAGCTACATGTATGAGAATGGTTTAACCCATTGTATACCAAGGGCGTTCGGTTGATGGTTGGGGTATATTTAACTGTAAAACTCCTTTCCGAGAGCCTGCTATGTGATGTTCCACAGACATTATGCCAGTAATATGTGATTTCCTTAGTCTGTCTTTGTTTGTGACTCAACAGCTCTGATGAATACTGTCTCACTGATAAAGGGAATTAAAGTACTGAAATTGAAAGAAATTACTTGGGTCAAGTTTTGTTGGTGTCCTTATGTCAAATTAGTAGGGTTCCTCCGTAAGGAGGAAACCTATTGTTTTTGTTAGTTTTATTATCATTATTATTATTCCTCTTCTCCTTGCACCACAATAACTCAACATGGTATTGGTAACTAATTTTCTAATTTGGCACAGTGATGCTACATCTGAGTGGGTACCCCCACGCCAACTATGGGCCACATCAAACCATAGGGGGCGCCACAGGAAACGCCCAAAAGTCAGATTTTCAAAGTGAAAGCATTTCCACCCCATTGCTCCAATTCTTCTGAAACTTGGTGTGCATGCCTTATTTCTTATGGCGAACAAAAAAGCCTCAAGGACCCATAAGGTCCGCCTGATCTATTTTCCTGTACAGTGGTAATTTTGGAAAACCTTCAAAATACCTCTTCTCTTGAACCAAAGGTCTAATTAACTTGAGATTTTGTACAGATATGTATCATTGGCGTATTTAAAAACTTTTAGCAATTGAATAAAATACAAAATGGCTGAAAGGGGTGTATTTATGTCCACTTTGCCTCAATATGTTTGTGTCATTAAATCAAATGTCATTTTGAATGATGGGTTTTCAAACCTAATAGACTTTAAGGTGACATGCCCCTGAAGTACCATAACAATTTCACCTTGATATGTCAAAATATGACTGAATTACAGCTGTTTAAACTTGGACCAAATCTGACAATGCTCACCATTGGAGAAACAGCTTTTTTTTGTACAGTAACTGAACATCCAATAGCTCAACGAGCTAAAACAGTGACCTGCAAAGTATAAGGTCGTAGGTTCGAATCCAGCCACACTGAGTCAGTCTTAAATTTGAATATATGTGTAGTTAAACAGGATGACATCGTTCTGAAGTACCATGCACTGTTTCACCTTGATATGCGCAATTTAACCTTGAAATGTCAACCGTTTCTTAACCTTTGTCCCAAAGCTAACAAAAAACTAATACTCAGATCATGCAGTCGGAGCACTGCTAGATAATCAGCGTCAGATCCCTTGGGTGCCCAGCATGCAGTGCGGCATGTCCAAAAACGCAAAGACTTGTGGAAAATAGTTTGGTTACAACAGCCTTGCGAGGGATTTCAGTTGTTGTGTTCGTTCAATTAGATGTTTGTAATATTATTGTTGGTTAGTTAATGTAATCTTGTTGGTCACCTTGATTGTGTATGTTGTGTAGTTTAATGGGAACAGAGAGTCGGCTGCTGAACTGTTACAGGCTGTTCTTGCAAGGAGCTGAATATGGATGCTTCCCTAGTCCAGTTGCCCACATGACTTTAGTTAGTTGTGCATTGACTGAGAGTCTGGCCAAACATGAAGTCGTTTTGCTCTCTTATTGTCTAAGTCTCGATCTTCTGCAGTGTACATGTTTATAATATTTTGCCATTTTGCGGAGGAACCCGTATCGCTGCTTGCAGCTATATTTGATATTACGTCTGTGACGATTGAAAGATATCTTCCCCCAGGGGTGCCAGTTCATATGACTTTAATGAAAAGGTGCACAAAACAACTAAATACTGTAATGCAGCATTAAGCGAGCAAACACAAATGTTGAACCTGCCTGCCTGCCTGCCTGCTCCCCTGCCTGCCTTTCTATCTGTCTTTCCCCTGGCTCTGTCTGGTTCTCTATCTGTTTTTCCACCGTCTCTTCCTGCCTGCCTATCTGTCTCTTCCCCTCTGTGGTGGATACTCTCTAGCTCTGCTTTAGCATGCCAGGAGCAAACTATTATTCACACTCAACAATGGTGATGATCTGGTCCTCATACACCTGCTGTCACAGGCCGGGGGATACAGCTGCAGTATGGAAATAAGAGGAGCTAATCTGTTCAGGGAAAATGTCAGACTTCTCACACCCACCCGTCCCTGAATTCTACACTCATGTACCTCTCACTAAAAACCTGGGTTTTAATTGATGAAATTAGACAGTGTTTCAACCAAACCCATGACAAGGGCAATTACAACTGGCTAAGTCACTGATCACACGGGCCTGCAGAGGTCACATGATCACTGGGCTATGAAAGAAAACACAGATGACATGATCACTGTGTCCACCACAGAACTCTCAGTTCCCACAGTTGTCACGCTTGAAAGTATTTTTCTATTTCCAGGATGACAATGTCCCTGAAGAACTATTATTTCCTGGTCCACACACACCATGCCAGGACATTTGGGAGCGGATTGTACTGATAGGGGAGAGCTACATTGACTAGCAGGGACAGAAGTTGCATGTTGCCATTGGTTGACTCACTGTGCCTGTCATGATTTATGGCCAGTATGAGCAACACTCACAAACCAAACCATTACGACCATTCCATCAGGTCATTTTGGCTTGGCCTAGATTACTTGATTGTATAATGTATGTATGGAAAACAAACTCATAAAAATGAACAACAGACCATTGTTGATCTAGTAGATGCAAAGACTTCCCCAGAGTCCCCGAGCACATTGAACACGCACTCAATTTGACTGTATCTATGCAGAACAAACAAAACAGCAGACTGTGAACATAGTTACACAGCTTGATATACGGACTGTAACAGTGACTCAGCTGGAATGGGGAATACGAGCTGGGCTGGTCTGCGTTTCAAAGTCCCGGGCCATTTTTCAGTCCCAGTCCAGACCTGTTACTACTATATCCCCCATTCCAGCTTAGTCACTGTTACAGTCCGTATATCAAGCTGTGTTACAACCATGTGTTACGGACGTGTATTATTATTATATATATATACATTTTTGGGGGTATTATGCCGCGGCCATTTGACCGGCCGTTCGGGAAATCTCCGACTCCCCCGACGGCCAGTCAGACCCTGTACAGTACTGTATTTGCAAGGAGCAGAGATATACTCTTTGGAATATACATTCGACATACAGTAACTAACGTGTTTTATTATGCTTGTGTAAGGCTGAATGAGGGGGTACCTAATTTACTGGCCCATGGGATTCCTGGACTTTCTCTTCTTTATGCTGACATTGCAGAATATTCTGTTTGTCCAAATGAACTCAATAGCCCTCTTCACACTGTCTGACCCACGCCCTCAAAGGGGTGGTCACAGTCATGGAAGAGGAAAATAACCTGAATAAGGTGTTTGTGAAAAGAAAAAAAACATCACACACATGTTTCTGTCACTGGAGGGTCCCACCATTGCTATGATCAGGTTGTGAATGAGTCTGGGCCACTGTAACTTATTCGAAATTCTGCTTACTTCAGACGCCTGTGCTCTCTCCACTTGTAGGTAGTTCTATTTCTCTGCAACTGCCTTTATAAATGGTTTTGTAATTCATCTCTCGATTATTTTACTACGACAAATAATACAATAAATGACCATTCTGCATTCAAAGTTACTGATTATATTGGATTGTGGTTAAACTCCATGATCTTAGGTTTGATTGAACCACTGTTTGGTGAACATATTTTCATGGAGATCAGTGCCTTGATAAGGGATTGAAATGATTCTCACCTACATCTGAAGATATGTTTTATATAGTGCAGTCATGGACGCTCAAACCAAATACTTCCTGTCTTTAGAGGAAGAACTGGGATCCAGTTCTAGGTTTTATATAATCTGTTCAAAAACATGTCATACGGCCAGTTAGCAGAATGGGGATCATGTTCAGTTACAGATCTATAGGATGTCAGCATATCGAGTGTTGCAGGGGACTCACAGATGTTTCAAAATGCGAGTTGGGCTTCTGTAGTTCCAGTAGTTTCCTTTCCTCGTCTCCTCTACTTCACCATTTGTATCGACACAAGGCTGGTGAAATCCAAAGCCTCCACGTCACTCCGACAAGCACTTCGTTTTCGGAGTTGTTAGAAAAGGTGAGAGGGAGGATGAGAAGAGGAGGAAGCTATACTGATAAGACCAGAGACATGGCCTGGTGAGGTAAACAACATTCTCCTGCTCACCACCAAATGTCCAAGAAATTGAGGGAGAGCGGCAGAGAAGCTGCACCCGCTCGTGACCTAAAGTGGACCAGTCCACAAGAAAGGTTCAGCTGTTGTTGTAGCCTCTTGAAAAATGTTGTCTCGCTCGCTCCGTCTCTCTCTCTCTCTTTGTGTGTGTTTCTTCCTGGTATGACTTCTTGTGGGCAGAAATGGCAAAGAATCAAACCACTGATGTGAGTCAAAGTGACATCTGCGCCCCTAAATGATATAGGAAGGAACCACAAAGGGAAGGGCAAAATACAGTTTCTTCTTGATTGTTCTTTATTGACAAAGCACATGCATTCATTTTTGTGTGATGGCTTGAATATTCATGAGATTTAAGAAAAGATTGGTAGACTCTTCAGCTTGCTGGTCATCCAAACCTAAAATCGAAAAAAAGATACAAAATATTGACATTCCCCTTAAGGTTTTTGGAAATATTTACGTAAAAGATTTGTCAATGTTGGCATCACCAATGGACGTTAAAGATATAAGATTGTCTGGGATAATGTACCATTCTGGTTTCCTCCCATTTTGTTTACTTACAGTTTCAGGAGTTCAGTAACACACCATCGATTGAATAATGATACGCTTTTATTGAACAGGGCTGATAGCAGAACCAAGCCCGCTTAGTGGAGGAGGCTCGTAGCAGAGCCAAGCCTAATGCAGTTTGGTGCATTATCCCTTTTCCATCTAGATCAGTGGTCTTCACAATTATTTTCATGAGAGCCACAATGATAGGACAAAGTCAATAGGAGAGCAACATTTTAGCAGGAGTTGACTCTCCACAAAACCCGTCTCCATCATCTTCCTGTCGTTTGTTGCATGCTCCCAATAGAGGTTTGTTCATAAAGAGACATTGGGACAGATTTCTGGCTGCCCCGCCTATTTTCATGTTATGACCGTGTTATTTACTGCCATGTGAGCCACAAATGAGAGCTTGGCATGCCGCAGGAGGTTCGCGAGCCGCACAATGAGGAATACTGATCTAGATACATTCTCACAATTTCCTCGAGCCTCAGAGGAAGTCTTCTAGAGCCCTGAGTTAGACTGCAGTGCAGTCAGACCACCTCACTACTGGGTATAAGGTGTGTGTGTTTTTATACTGCCCATCTCTGAGTAAATGAAAAGCCTCATAAATTCTTTCCCGAGGTTTCCGGTATAACCCTTCCTGTGAGGTAAACCGACAACGTTCCTCGGGATGCATAAAAGTGTAGGTATGGAGAGAGAGCTATGGAGGGAGGAAGGAATGGGGGTCGTGGGGGGGGGTTGGGGGTAAAGGGTAAAAGGGGGTTCTCTCTCTCCTGGTAAACCGCTAACCCACCCATTAGTGGCAACTAAAAAGAATGAGATCACTTCCTGTTGTCCCCGTTCACCTAAGACAACAGTCAGGGCAGTGAGAAGTATGGGATTTTAAAATAGCTTCCTCAAGCTGTGGAAACACTTAGCTGTGCCGTTAATGTGAGCCATAGTAATCAGGCAAGCGTTTGATGCTCCAGCTGAGCCGTCTCTCTGTAGAGCCAGACCGCTTTGTCACCCTGCTCTGCTTTGTCCTCAACACTACACAGGACGGAGTCCGGCGTGTAAGGACAGGGGGGAAAAGGAAGAAAGCGAGAGGAAGACAGGCCCAAGCAATGACGGGGTTCACAACAATAATCTGGGATGCATGCTTCATGTTAGCAGGGTGGTTTGTTGTGTGCATGTGTCTGGGTGGGTTGCCAGGTCTGGGCTCTGTTCTGAGACAGAAGTGGTTCTGATGTGGTAGGTGCTGCTGCCAGGCTGAGTCCACACAGCATCAAAGCATGTCAGGATGCAACCACTTTCATAGAGATGAGGGTAATTACACAGGGACAGACCAGACAGACACAAGCCAGACACATCGTGTCACTCGCTCAACTGACTTGTTGTTCTGTGTGTCCTGGATGGTGGAACACACAGAAGCCAGTAGCGCTGTTTTGCACGAGTAGGTGGGTCATCGTCATTCGGTTAGGGTTATTTGGGAAGAGATAGGATTGTAGGGTTCTATGATAATGGTTGTATGGTTAGGGTTGCAAGGTTAGGGTTACAGGGTTAGGGATGAAAGATTTGGGGTTATAAGGGAAGGAACAGGGTTGTAGGGTTAGGCACAGTCTGGCCGTGAGCACATGCAGACCACCTTCAAAAAAAGGATAAAGACACACTTGTTCCGGGAGTACAACGGTACTTGATTTGTTGGATTTGTTGGATCAGATGTTAGTTTATTTCCTCCAGGAACACAATGACACTTATTGAGGGACTTGCTGCACTTGTTGGTTAGTTGCAACTGATTTAACTTCCTGTACTCGCTGTGAATTCTATTATTGTTGCTTGCTGTCCTCCAGGTACTCTCTAGCACTTTAGAGGATTTGGTTGTTTAATTGAAATTTGTTTAACTACATGCTCTTCTGGTTCCACCCAATGGCACTTATTTGCTTTTCATAATGTATGCTTCATGTTTTGGCAACCTGCAATGTTTTTGTTGTTTATGATCATTGACCTAGATGCACATTTTGCAAAGCTCTCTTATCTAAGTCGCTGTAAATGTAATGTCATGTGAATCTTGCACACTCATGTGTTGTTCATGGGTCTCATGATCCTCTTCGGGCACTGAGGATGGTTTCACTTAGATATGAATTTGCATGTTGGAAAAAAAAGTGTATAAAACGGTCTTTTTATCTACAGACCATCATTCACATCTGGTACTTCTATGGCAGTACACACAATCTGTTTAATATTCCAGAAGAAGAATCTGTTGTTGCACCCCTCCATTGGCTTAGCCTATAAATCTGGTCATAGGGGATTATGACTTCCATTTGACTTCTATTACCTTGGATCTGCAACAGATTTTAGGGGAATCCTCCTCCCCCCCCCCCCCCCCCCCAATAAGTAAAGCCAGGTCTGTAGGTTGGCATGGTGGGGGAGAGTGCACCTCTGGATGGGCTTCGAGAACCTCAACCAGGCCCAGATGCCTGGTCTGGACAGGAACAGTGGAGGCTCAATGCTGGACTACAGAAAACTCAGCTGCAGGTATGTATGAGTGCAGCGTATTGTTAGGTTTGTGCCAGCCTCTACGGCGTGTTTTAAGCACAAGCCTCGTCTATCTTTCCATCTCTCATTGTGTTTTTCCTTATGTTTCTGCGTCCATCTTTCCTTCTTTCTCCTTTGATCGAGAATTACGATCCTCTCTTGTTGTTGTCAGGTCAACAGTCACTATCACTTGGAATTGAATGAAGATTAAGATGTCTGTGTTGATCTACTAGTGAACATAAAATGCATGGAAACATCCCCGGAACAACTTGTGCAATGTTAATCTTTCAAAAGAGCAAGGTAGAGCATCTCTTTGTTCAAAGGCATTTCTGTGTCTCACTGATGAGTTAAAGAAAAAAACATTGGTCAAAATATCCACATTAAACACTCTAACCATAAAACGTACATACTACACAGAGTGGTTAACTATACAAATTAATATGTAATAAGGTTGTGTGTAGAGGATCGAAAATCTAATATACTGTATAAAATCCTTGTCCTTTTTTCCAGAACAGAAGTAGGTACATGGGTAGACATGTCCAGCAGTGCTTTTGAGGGAGCCAATGAGCAGAGGTTGTTGTGTTCAATTTGGAATCAGAGCAGTCTGTTGACACACTTTTGTGATTTGTGACTTTGTATCTATCTACAGTAGGGCTGGGCGATATGTCAAATATTAGCAATAATATGGCAATAATTTTGACGACAATGTAAAATGTGATAATATTGTGAATATTGAATATAAACATTTAATAAATTAAAAAAATAAGATAATCGTCTGACTCCTCTGTATTCACACGCACTCTCTTTTGCTCTCTTTTTGTCTTCTCATATAAGGACCTCTGCATGAATTGTTCCATGTGAGGTCCATTTTGTCAAGATGCAAGTACCATGTTATGGCAACTGCTTAACTATGCACTACACATTTTGTACTTTGTAACAATAGCTGTCTTATCTAAATTGTTTTTGTTTTCTAATGGGGGCAAACAAAAATCATGTTTTTTCATTGTTTAAATTCAAACGCAAACATATCGAGATATATATTGAATATCGTAAACATTTTGACAATATTGAAATATCAATTTGTGTTATATATCGCCCAGCCTTAATCTACAGGCATGTAGAAATGCAAGAATTAAAATATATTCTGTTATAGGGTTAGGTTTGATAGCAACTGAATTGTGTTTGGAATTGTTAATCCACCCAACTAACCTTTCAGTTATATTAATCTTTTCAGTGTACACATTTTTGGTTTAATGGAGACTGGGATAAGGCCACTGGGTAAGTTGATCCATCTCCTGTTGCAAGGAAAACTATCCATCTCTTGTTGCAAGGAAAACGGTATTTTCCACAAGTAACCTAAACTGTGGAGGCCCACTTTATGGGCATACCAACTTTGTCAATAATGTGCCTGCACCCTGTATGTCTAACAAAAGTAGATTATGAACTAAAATATTTAAACAAAAGTAGATAATGAAATAAAATGTATAGGTGACTTGGGTTCTGTCAGGAACTAATAACTCCTGTCCAGAAATTTCACAGCTGAATAAGCTTTTTATCATCTATATTAATATATGTGGAATGCATTTTAGAATGAAATACAGGTGACAGACCTTTGCTGGGCGAATGATATTATAGGGATTTTATATTTTCAACCCAGACTTTATTTGAGTAAATAATAAAATCACGTCACATTGTTAAATGTAGATTTTAATATGTCAAGCTACAAAATAATCTTCATGACAAAATAAATATTCATCTTATGGACACACATGTAATCCAAAGAGTAACTAAACAACAAAACCACTTGAGTCAAAACCTCATGTTTAATACTCATCCTATCCATACCAACTCTGGTCTTGATTCCTTCAGAAAGGAAGGTGCACCTCCTCACCTTTTTTTGATGCAGTTTCACTATCACAATGAGGGGGTGTTTATGAGAATTGGCTATGTTGGAAGCCCTGATTCATGACAAATTCATGACAAATCCGATATCTTTCATTGGAAAGCATTTTTTTTCATATATTTTGAGGCAGGCTAACTAAAAAATGTGGGTGTTTAGTTACTCTTTCAGGCTGGCACCCAAATCAGCATATACAATTTCATGTATGATATTGGTAAACTGCCAATACCTAAGACTTTATGATACGAAACTGGTTTGATATAAAGAAAATGCCAACAGTAAATTAACCTTCATTATGGCATTAGTTAAAATGGCGATACCTTTATTCATAACATTTTGTGAATGTGTCTGAGTATTTACAAGTCCTAAAGTGTTAAAAATGCCCTTATGACTCCATACATGTCTTTATTCTAACATTCTCCATTGTTGACACAAAATTGTTACGGAAATTGTCTATACACTAAGGTACATAAGTCTTTCATATTTGAACTCAAAAATCAAAAGTGTCAGCTAAGCTAAACTATAATAAAGTTCCAACATTATGCCTTCTACCTCAGACTAAAAACGTATAATGTTGGTATTAATCTCTACAGTTTGATATCCAGGGGCCTCATTTATAAAACGTTCTATGCAGTTGGCATGTACTGTCAGACATGAAACGACACACATTTTACAGTTACAGGCTTTAAATCACAACTTTTGTTGCATACGTAGGATCGTGATAAGTACAACACAATATAGTGAGAAATGTACCGGTTGTTATGAATGAGGCCTCTCCTGAAAGCACTTCAAAACAGCCCAGTGTCTGTTACATGTGTCTGTAGCAACAGCTAATTAGCTCATTGATAAAGACCTCCTTATTCTTGCAGAAGACACCGTCAATATGCCAGTATGCCCCTTTTCTTTTCTTCACCTCTCATGTGAGCTGAGAGTCTATGTTCTTGGCCTTGAGCTTTTGCTTGAACCTGGTGGGAAATTTCCTTTTGATTGATGCATTTTCACCCCTGTGAAGATGTATAAAAATGGTTGTATTGCCCTATTCATCTTCAGGCAGTTGATATGCTTTAATGATGCTTTTTATGAAATGGATTGGAGTTTTCAAAGAAATCTGGTCAGAAGGTCAAGGGTCGAGATGAGTTTTTTGCATTTGTGGACCACAGCATCAGGGGAAACCTTACCCTCGGTGTGTGCTCAGAGCACAGCAGAAACGACGACACTCTGTGTCTTGTCTGTCCGTACAGAAACATCGGCCCTGCAACTCTCTCTTCATTCGAACGGGGAAGGAGCCCACTCCATATGGCACCACCTGACTGCAAACAAGGTACAACATGCTATATTAATATGTTACATTATCAGTATCAGCAGGCTGATTTGAGAAAACTGGGATTCTCAGATTCTTTATCTGGAGAAGCAATGTTTTTGGTTTACTTTTCAACCTTGGTTAAATCCAACAAAATATCTGGTTAAAACCACCTGACCGATGAAAGGTTATACCACAAATTGAAAGAGGTTCTCATGGTCCTTTAGAAGGGCCTCTTAGCCACTGAATCATCCTTAGTGAGTTGAGTGAACTCACTAAAGATGAGTTGAGTTGCATCCCCATAGTTTCTCCCACACAGTCCAAAGTGAGTAAACCTCCACATTCCTGATTTACCCCAAAAGGCTATTACCATTCCCGGTTGTTATGTGTCCATTGACCTTGTCTTTAAAGCCACATAGAACAGCACTAATGAAGTAGGATAACGATGCGGTTTACTGTACACTGTACTGAACTGATGGGTACCACAGATTAAAAGCAGCAATTGAGTCTTTATCCTCAATAACAGAAGCTGAACAGCAGAGAACAAACCTGATTGAATTTATGTCACAAATCAAACTAAGGTCTAATCTGAAACCTGACTGTCAGATGAACCTTCTTCTTTAAGTCCTCATTCTATACCTGAAAATCATCTTTTAGATTTATCAAGTAGGTCTCATCAGATGTTATTTTTCTATACGGAAAATGTCTACATGCGGACAGGTTTGGAGAGGAATAAGCCTGGTACTCATGCCAACTGGCGCCCGTCTGTACTCCATCTTGGCTCTAAGCCAGTTGCCTGGCACAGGTTAACTAGACCACATGCTTAACAGCAAGCAGATGCTAGGGGCTCAAAGAAGCCGCACGTAACAGGGGGCAAATCCCAAATGACACTTTTTATAGTGCTCTTTATATGTGGTGTTGGTCTGAAGCACACTACTATGTGGCACAGAGTGCCTGAACCTTTGTTATTTGCTTGTCAGTAAGAAACATTACCATTACACCAGGGTAATGTTGTTAGGATATTCATGTTTAGTCTCAGACTTCATACCGCCAACCCCGACATGAGATTGTGGGTGAGACCGTGACTGTTAGACTGTCCAAACCACCTCTGCTACACTAGGCAGTTTATTGTGTTCTCACCATCTTTCAGCTGTTTTCTAACAGCATCTATGCTTTAATGATCGGTTTCTCCTTCTCTACAATTTTTTTCTACCTTTCACTCATTTGCTTTTTTCCAACTGAGGGACTGTCTATGGTTGCTAAATCTGGTGACATACTGCTTCCCCTGTCTGGCTAGAGATTAAATGAGTTTCACTCTCTTGAGAACTCTGGGGGATACCACCAGAGAACCATACATGACGTTCTTGGATTTTGAAGTACTGTACTGGTTCACAAAGACAAAAAAGAATGAAAGACGGAACAAATTAATACCCAATCTACTACACAGTGATAGACTGAAGACTCAGAAGGATTAAGAATTTAGCTTACTTTAGCTTGCTATTAAGAAATGATTGCTCTGGTAAACCTACTGAGTGATTAGAGTTCAATATTGAGACTTGAGCATTGATTAATAGCTGGTTCTACTGTACTGTGAGTTTATATAATAATGATAATGGCAGTTGACCTTTTATCACATAAGTTCAGACAATTCTAAAGGTATGTAGTCACGTGCTCATTTAAATTCTGACAGCTGTTCTAGACTCAAATTTTAGTTGGGAAAAATGTTTCTGAAAGTTTCAATGGCACCCCCATTGCAAGTTGTAATTCATTGTTACTGACATTTTGTCAAGTGAATGTCTTTATGATAAATACAAAGTGATACATTAAAATGTTTAATAATTAATGTATTTGAAGACTACAGTTTGCTGAACACTTTTATAAACTGTACGAGACAGGATTGTTGCATCATTAGTATGGGTTCATAGTGGGACCACTCCAGCAAATCCTATGTGTTACAGAGTTTAAAAAGGTTTACATAATTGCAGGGTCTGTAATGTTAACTTTAAACTTAGACTACAACCTGAGTGTTTGTGAGTGGATCTGGGTCTTTAGCTGCTGTTTTTGGCTAACCAAGGAGAGCTATATTGGCTATCATGAAGACTTCCAAAGAACATATGAAGGCTAAGTTCCGGAAACAGGGGATTAACGAGGGAGGGCACAAGCCTAAAATCAGCCCTCTCACTAATTGAATGTGGGTGATATGAGCATAGCCAGAAAGACTGGAAACCATGCTTATTATGGCTTTTGAGGGGTATGAAAACGCTTGCACATCATCTTCAGAGAAATAGAAAAGAAAATGATCCATCATTTTGAGTAGGAGGCCTGCTGTGGTTTTTTGTGTCTGCTCATCACAAGTACTCACAATGCAGCACACACAAATAAGTGAGGGGTCATAGACCACTACTCGTTAGCTGGAGGAGGCTAACGCTTGGACTGGAGACTCACCTAGGTGTGTTGACCCAGACAATCCCAATGTGGCAGAAATAGACGCACTCCTTATCCTTCAGGTTCTCACAGGAGCAACGCCTCTGCCTTCGATGGGCCCTGTGGACAAGCTGCGTCAGGGGGCCTCCCGCCTCTGAGCTAGGCCCATGCACAGAGCTGGAGAATGCTGAATAGAGAGAGGGCAAAAGGGCAGAGGCAACCATGAATTTACTCCCATCCCATCTTCCTATCAAGTCAGATGGGCATCTGCCACCAAAGGGCCCTTTGGTATTTTGGGCCTCACTGAGTTTTCGGCCTGGTCATTTATCTAACATTGATGTACATTCTTCTTCTTTTTCATTTCACTGAAGTGTGATCGTTACCTATCGTTACAGTTTCCTATTGTTTCACACAGTCCTTTGCATTTTGGTTGAACACTGCAAGGTCTTTTGAGCTGCAAGGTTTGGGTAGTATGGGGCAGATAAGGCAGTGCTCCACAGTCTGGTCTGCTTCACATTTACAGGTGGTGGGGCCAGTCTTGAAGCCCCATCTGACCAGAGCATCTTTGGATCGTCCCGTTCTCGTTCTGAGGCGGTTGAGCGTTTTCCATTGAGCCCACAAAGTTTTCAGTAGGGGTATTCCCATGCCAGTTGGAAGAGGGTTCCCATTCCAGTTGGAAGAGGGTTTCATCCCGGGGCTTTGTTAGGGGTTGGACATGGCTGAGAAAGCTTTTTCTTGATTTTGGCCGGAGGGTGACATCCATGGAGGGGATGGTGTTCATCGCTAGTAGCTTATGTTTGCTTGACTCAGCTGGCCACTTCCCATGTGATACCAGCAGGGGCAATGCCAGCGAGGAGGTGCCGGTAGCTTATGTCGGTGGGTTTCAAGCATCCAGTGATTAGGCGGCAGGTGTTGTTCAGTGCTGGGTCAAGTTTCTTGGCATGGGTTGACCTCCCCCAAACAGGACATGCATACCCCCCAGAGGAACAGCACAGGGCCAAAGCAGTAGATTTCCTCCATTTGAAGTTGGTCAGTTTCTGTAGGATGTTGTACAACGTACATTGCCAGTCAAGAACAATGAGAGCATTGACCAGCCACCGACCTCAGCCATCAGACCATCACTCTATTCATCTCCACTGTCTCTTTCCCCAAGACACGCATCTGTTCAGAGATTCTACTGAGAAGCACAAGTTCCCCCTAAAGTCAGGCATCAGTCAAGGCATGCTTACGGGCCGTGAGGTCAGGTTGAGGGAGGAGGTTTACACTTGACACGTCCTCTCTACAGGGTATGTATTCTGCTAGGTGCTTGTGTTCATTGTTCCTGATGCACTCTAGAGTAAGGGATTATCATACTTGTTGTCTTTGCCTTCTGGCTTTGGAGTTCATTAAATGTATTTGATCAGAAAAACCTTTTCAACAGAAAAAGGTCTCCACATGCATTTGTGTGTGATCCAACATACTTTTTTACTCTGTTAAAATCACTTGTGAGATCATGTTTTATGTCAACAATAGACAGTAAAAAAAAAAAATCCATGGCCATTAATGGCATCCATATTCTTTTGGTACTTATTTGATTGCATTAAAACCTCAAGTGTACTGTACGTCCACAGTGCCCAGATCACTGAGAGAGACTTCATATGTCAGCCCACCAGAGACTCTGCAGCGTGTCTTCTGAGTTGAGCTCTGGAAGTGGATATCTGTTCTGGTTAGCCACCGAAGCCGCCTCCCACAGCAGCCTGGCCCGGGCTTTCAGAACCTGAACAAATCCAGATTTCTCTTGTCTGTTTGTACGCCCACACACACACATGCCTATGCAGTCTGCTGTAAAGTGTCAAGCAGTAAACACCACAAAACCCCACTGATAAACAAGTCTTTGAGAAATGTAGTGAGTGAGTCTGAGTCGTCAGAAAACCTGGTTGATGGAGCGGATTGTTATCCGATCTGGCAGACTACATTATCGCAACGAAGCTGTATTCTTTCTGGATATCAAATCTAACATGGTCATCTGTCCCACACTGCAGACTTGGGTCAACTGGATCAGTGTTACAGAACCAGGTAAATAATCCCTTCACATGTATTTGTTTTAATAGTGCCTATTGCTTTACCTTCAGGAGCAAGCTTTGTGGGAAGTCCACACGGTCGGACGCCTTCGTGCACTTACACCCATGTTCCAGTCTCATATCCTCCAGTGTTCCCTCATATCCTCCTGAGAGTCCATGAGATTGCCAAGAACAATTTAATTTACTAGTCTATTTGGAGAGGTGAGAGTGGAGACAAAGGGGAATAGGGAGTTGATTGGAAAAGATGTTAGTTGGATTACCTCTAAATCCCTAAATCGCCCATTTAGCAAGAAACCTCTCTCGCCTCAGATTACGGAGGCAATATTTGCCTGGCCGCTGGCGGTGGATGTTTTGGCAGGACCAGTCACGGGGATAACAAGAAAACCTACCACAGTATGCTAGCTTCACCAAGCCAATCGTGACCTAACATAGATGCAAGCTCCATGAAGCCAATTGTGACCTAACATAGATGCTAGCTCCACCAAGCCAATCGTGACCTAACATAGATGCTATCTCCACCAAGGTAGCATGATAACCTTACCCAGCTCCAAACTTAACTTCTGCTAAACAGCGTGATAACCTATGATCACAGACTCACAGAGAGGTGGGTGGTATTCTGGGCCCATTATATAATGAGGGATAGGCTTTTATATAATTTAGTTAACATTCAATGAGATTCTGATATTTGTGATGCTATGGAAACAAATGCCTTGCTGCTTTGACCAATTAATTAAACAAGAGGTACATAATGTGCAACAATTCAATTCCCTGTTGGTACAATTTCCATAATCCATGGTATTGATAGAACAGTGTTTGCTTTCACTCAAATTTCCATTTCCATTTAGCAGACGCTCTTATCCAGAGAGACTTACAGTAAGTACAGGGACATTCCCCTAAGGAAGCAGGGTGAAGTGCCTTGCCCAAGGACACAATGTTATTTTGCATGGACGGGAATCGAACCGGCACCCTTTTGATTGATAGCCCGATTCCCTAACCGCTCAGTCATCTGACCCCAAATATCTTGTCACATTCAATAATAAGAGAATTCTCCATTCACAGTTACTATTCTTTCAACCACATTGCTTTCATTGCCTCATAAAACCTGGCCTATCCATCCATCTTTGACATTTTGACAGAAATGTACACTTGGATTAAGTAGTCTAACGCTATATAAGGCGGAAAAAGAATACCAACTATCTATACTGACATTTTTGGTGACACACTGGGGGAGTTTGAATTATTAACCAGTTGAGTAGGCTATATAGTACATCCATAACATCTGGCTGACTCATGTCTAAAGCCTACTTGAGTCTAGCTGGTCGTATTACCTGCTCCTAGTGCTGTTTGGTAAGAGGAAGGGTTTGGATATGTTGTGTATCTTGTAAAAAATCTAAAAATACTTTTTTTTTTCATAGTATATTTTTCATATTTCATACTTTGTTTAACATGGGCTTTGGTCTGTTTCCTCAGATTCTGTGACTCCTAAACTATTGTGACACTGTGGTTCACAATATATCCAGGACAACAACTATACACTACACAGACAGGCACACACAGATGTGTGTGTGTGTCTAGTGGCCAGCTAAGATGGTTGTAATAGTAAAATAATGGACTTAGTTTACTTTAGCTTAAAGTCCAATCTGAAGCTTAAGACATGGACTTCTGGTGTGTACAGAAAAGGCTTTACTGGGCCATAGTATCTACAGTGACCTGCTTATGTAATCCAATAAACATTTTGCTTCCATGTTCAATGTACGTGTACAATGTACCGCTGAACAAGAAGGTTTTTGCAAAAGTACCCAGTACCGCATTAGTTAATAAAATAATTTCTCTCTGTGATTCAGCACCCTTCAAGTTTAGAGTGCAAAGCTGATTGAGGAGCCAGGCAGTTTAGATGGCGCTACATAGCCAGGAGCTTTAGAAAGCGTGAGAAACAGTCGATGGATTTGCAGAATCCATAAAGTGAATTGATTTGACGCATAACTCACACAGTGTGACCAGAAGCTGACAGCCACCAGACTCTCACATTATGTAGAAAAGGGTGCATGTATGTGCAGCATAGATCAATTGAAACATATCTTAGCACAGCCATTTCAAACCCAGGCCATGGCAGAACAGATGGTCACAAGAGTCTCAGCATCACATAAAGTCACGGTAACACAATGGAGCTGCGATTCTGACCGAGAATGTAAAAAACAGATCATGTGACTGTCCCACACATCACCCAGAGAGCCTGGATATACATGAGACCGGTCAATACGTCTAACAAGATGGCAAACCCTGTTTTACCTTGGTGTTCCAGAATTAGGACCAGCGTGGTGGTCAGGAAGTAGAAGGTGTTAAGATCCATGATCTGGGTGTAGGACCTGTTTAGGTCCTAGTCCGGCAAACAGGGTCCTAGAGCTAAGCCTGTTACAGTCCGGTCCGGTAGGAAAGAGATCGGGGAGGAGAAGTTAGTCACAAACTGTGGGGTACCACCACAGATAACTCTGTGAGTTGCTTGGTGTGTGTATGTGTGGTGTGTATATCTGTCTGGCTAGTTATATCAGTGCCCCTGCTGCTGTTGTCTCTCTATGCCCCTCTCCCAGGGCTGCCCCACAGTCCCAGACACACTGAGACCAGCCCAGAAGCTAAGGGGAGGAGTGATGCAGTGGTGTGTCTGTGCCTGTGTGTGTGTGTGTGTGCGCGTGTGTGTGAGAGAAAGAGAGCGAGAGTGAGTGACACTATTTTGCATGCTTAGAAATGGGTTATTCCCCCTACCGATAACATCCAACAGCATCATTTACAGGAGGGGTCATCTTCTGAGGATGGGATTGTGTCGACTTTTCTCTACCAGAACAGCAGCACGGCTACTCTGTCACTTTTGTGGAAACTGAACACGTCAAACTATTTAAGTCATTGAATCCGTACGTAAATAATAATGTTAAGTGAATAAATGAATACCTTGTATAAAATAGTATTGACTTGAAGATATTGCTTAGAGGGGGTGGGGGAAAAGAAAAGAATGGTTGCCAATAACACCATCCCAGCAGCTTGGAGAAGAAAAGAGAACAGGAGAGGAAAACATGCCTAATCTGGAGGTCTGAAGAACAAAGTGCACCCGATTCAAAGAAGGAAAAAAGAGCTTGTAAAAAAGAGGAGAGGAAACCCTGGTTTAGTCTGACACAAGCACAGGAAGCTGTCTACCAACATAGCCCAGACAGAGAAGATAGGGCCAGGGAAGCCCATTGTGGTCAACCAACATTTTCATTAAAGTCATCAAGAGTCAACTGAAACATTTCAACCGACACATCTGTGCGCCAGAAGTTTTTTCGGTAATTGCTCAAAGGTTTTTACATTGGTGAAGACGTTTTCATTGGTTTCAAAGACATTACCAGCAATTTAAATGTGTTTGGCGGTTTACTGATTGAAGGACTGATGCAAAAATGGAAAACCATTATAATACATTGATGGATGATGTGTCCAGGCAGAGACTGGGTGTGGCGGATGAGTACTGCTGAAGCTTGAGCAGATCTCCTGGGTATACCTGGCTGGCAGATGGAAGGCTGAGGTACTGAGAAGAAAATGGGAGGATTTGTAGGGAGGGATAGTATGAAAACAGAAATGACATGTACATCAGGTATGCTGTATCACTGCAGTCAAGTGGAAAGAGGGAGGTGTTTTGATGCTTTGGTATGGTCTACCTAGCCTCATTTGTGTGTGTGTGTGTTTTGTTGTTGACTTTGAAACAACGCCAACCGAACATCCCCTTGGGTTAAAATGTTCATGTTTAGACAGTCGTGCATTGGTTAGGTTGTTTCTGGCTTAGCCACCTTGCAAGCCTTTGTAGAATAGTTTTCAGCCCTCAAAACATCGGATCTTTTGTTTTGGGTTAGGGGTCTGCTTCTTATCCACACACACTGACCCATGAGTAACCTAATACACACACACACACAGAGTGCTCCCTGTGTCGTCTTCAATGGGGCTTGTAAGTGTGTGTGTGTGTGTGTGTGTGTGTGCATGGCTGCATTCACTCTCACGCCCTCCCAGGCCCATCTCCCCATCTCCTGGGCTTCTCATTAGACCAGATTAGGCTTAGCTTTGCATTCAGGAAAGATAATTAAAGACCTGCAGGAACACAAAACAACATTTTACTCCTGCACTGCCCCCGCACTCAACACCCCCCCAAGCCATAGCAATTAGACACTTGAGGTGAGATGGGGGGAGGAGGGGATCAGGGAGGGAGTTGAGAGAGACGCAGGGAAGGGGAAAAAATACTTCAGAGAGTCCTTTTTTCTTTTCAGAGAGAACTTTTTCTCGCCGGGTCTGCGGAAAGCGTTTAATGAACAGTTTGTCGTTTGGGGTTGTCTGTAAACACAGCTGGTCGCCCTAGCTCTTGGGGCTAGCGCTGCAGGGATATCGCAACAGTGTGTTCAGAATGTAAAAACTAAATTTACCCCTCTAAAGTAAAGGGCATCGCTCGCTGGTGTGTCGTGATAAAAAGGGAGCATGGAGGGAGACTTTTAATCCTCTGCTCTGTTTTTAGATTTTGAGATGAAGGCTGGTTTGACGTTTGGGGACACATTGGCATCATCTCAGGTTTTGTAGCATGGCAGCAAAGATAGGTTGCACCTGTTTAGATGGAACTTCTGTCTCTCCATCCTCTCAGTTCACCCCCATCATCCGGTTGACTGCGCAGTGAAAGGAGCTGCTCTCCTGGAGAACCCGCTCTCTTGTAAAGTCTGGGTTGTCACCACACTCAGCTACACATGATCTTGAGCTGGCAGTTCAGTGCCAGTGTCTTGACAAATAGAGTTACCGGTCAGGATGATTCATCAACATGTTGTGTGGCAGGTATTATGCTTGCGATCAGCAAGGTTAAGATTAAAGTCAGGGTTTGGGTGACCCCTATATTTTGCGCCACTGTAGCAACTTCGCATAATGTAGCCCAAAATGGCCGCCAGCATATTTTGTTGCCAAAATTGGATCAGTACGTGGAATATTCGCATGATGTTCTGTTTATCACCTTGTATGTTGCTGTGTTGTTCTCTCTTCACAAACTGTGGGAGCAAGCGCATGGGCTCCCTCTCCAAATGACTCTACAGCGCCACGTTGTGGTAACGCGTGGTATTCCTTCTTGTGCGCCGAAGAGTCCTCTGACACGGTGAGAGTCAGCCTGCGTCCCTTTCGATTCTTGCACCCACCAGGCGACACATGAGATCTAATTCTGAGGGGAATATGGCCCTCAACCAGGCTAGAGGAGGAGCTGACCTGCTTGGTGTTCCTGTATCGGTTACTCTTAGATAGATGGAGTACACCCCCTGCTGGACACTGGTCCAGTGTGAAACGTGTCCCCCTCTCAAGGAAAGGGGAGCACAGGGGATGATGGGAGTGGTTAAGAGAGGAGTCAGGTGGCTGAGCATCGGGCAAGTCATCTGAAGGTCGCCAGTTCGATTCCCAGCTGGTGCACATGACGTTGTGTCCTTGGGCATGGCACTTCACTCTACTTGCCTCGGGGAAAATGTCCCTGTACTACCTTGCTCTGGATAAGAGCGTCTGCTAAATGTAAGAGGAGAGAGGCCGAAGCAAGGGAAGGAACAGAGGAGGGGACAGTGCCTGCTTTTATTACTGTACACTTTGAAAGGCAGATACATTTAGCGTGTGCCCTTTCCCAGTATCAAAACAGAATTAAGTCAGTGTCGGGGACAAAGGAGAGTCTGTCCTGTGAGAGGCAGAACTGGCATCACTCGAGATTTCTGTCTTGCTGTGGTTTTTACATTGGGCCTGTTTGGCCTTTCGCACCAACAGATCCAGGAACTCTTCGTCATAAACCGACCACTTAACCATTTGTGAATGAGGTAAAATAACAGCGCCCGATGTCCACATTCTGGAATCGTGTCATTATGCAACCAGCAAAACACACACTTTTCAATTGCCGCTTAAAGCGTTTTACAGCTCCCGAGCCCATACTTAGAGGTTTGGTAGCACGAAATGGTTTCTGGGAGTTCCAGGGATGCACGCTTTGAAGCTCAATCCTATCTCACAGAATGATTCTCCAAAATACTTAGTTTTTGGATGATCAGATGGCTGCAATTAAGCGTCATTATTGTGAATGAGTACATAATCTAAGCAAGGATCAGTGATACCTCATTGGTTTGGCCCTCACTGTCTTATCATTCACATCTTGCAAGTAACCTCATTAACTTCTATGTTCACTCATAAGATTTGCTAAGATGCTCAATTTGGTTCTCTCACAAACCCATCTCTACAGAACACGTTGTGCCATTTTGTTCCCAAATGCGACCAGGGTCATGTAACAGCTCTCTCTCTCATCCTCTCTAAATCTGTGTCATTCAGTTGGTAGGTGGCTGTGATGGTCTCTCAACGTGCTGCAGCGCCGTGGTGATGCTGGGCGCTGTGACTCGGCGTGACATTTAGAGACATCACCAGCCAAACGGGAGGTGATGACGACAGCAAGGACTAAGAATAACAAACGGCCAGGACCATTCTGTACACACACACACACACACCCACTTAAAAGAAAATGACAACCTGAATACCTTTAGATACTTCCCACAAGATTTAGAATGACAATGTATAACTGAACCATGTAAGCTGCAGTTACCTGTAGTCATCAAATAAGATTATGGCACACTTGTGAAAACGTGCATATGCCTAGTTGTATCAAGCCTCTGTTTGGAGGTGTTTTATTACACACAAACTTCAAATGTAATCATACCTGAGCTTTTAGTGAGCTCTGCTGTATCTTGAAAAATATCTCACCTTCCTGATTAACATTGCAGTAATGTAGGCACTATGTATGAAATGTGCCTGCATACTCCATAAGCGTCCAATCTTCCCATCCACTTGATATGATATGACTTGAGGACTCGGAGACTGACGCATTTTAAAATCAGTAGAGTCATTACTGGTTGGCTGAAGAAGGCGAAAAAGCATAACAACATTATTTTGTATTGAATGACTCAATCCAGTGGAAACTTGGCAAGGGCCTTGTTGCCTGAAGAGAGCAACACCACAACGTACTTTGAAGAATTCCCCTATTCTCCTCTGCGTTTACCCATCCTGGTAAATGGTATTACTGTGTTCTTTTTCTAGCCTTTTTGGGTGAAGGAGAACTAGGTACCACTTGTCGCTTTGCTAATACCCTCGCTAGGTTGAGGCATAGGGGGACAACATCATACTGTGTGGACACTTCAAAAACAGGGTACAAGGAGACTAGTCAGGATTTAGGGACCTGTGAAAATGCATGGCTTTCTCAAGAGAGTCTGAGTACAGATCCAATGTACGTTTCTGTTTGACATTTCAGTACATTACTAATACATTTTGATACATTACTGATGGCTACACCTTTCTATTACAATTCATGCATGTACTATGAAATCAATGCAGCAAGTTTGGGATAGCGTAAAATGAGAAAAACATGCGTTTACACCAAATGCAAAGTTAACAAATGTGTTTAGGTTGTCACATGATTTCGAGGAGTGTTCAGGTTGTCCTTTATCAGCAACAGACATTAAAGACTGCTATTGTAACATCTATGTATGCTTGTGACATCAAAGGTATTGTCTGCATGGAGAAATTAGTTCTGTAAATTCATCCCCAAATTCATGTGAACGCTTTCCACCTTTATAGGTTTTGTAACTGTGCGACTCTACTGGGTATAGATGACTAGGCTCTCCCATAACCCATCTTGAGGGATGTGATACAAATGTCATCACCATCAGTAGCTTTGCTTGCAAAGTCATGTTGTACCTTGTTCTGTTCTGAGTGAAACACACACGTCTGCCATACATCCTAACCCTCCAGAACCCTGGGATAATAATATGTTCCTCTTGTTAACTCTCTACCTCCACCTCCATTCCTCTTTAACTCCTTCCTCCCAAACTCCCACCCTCCTATTTTCCTACCTTCTTCTTTTTGTACCTCGTTCCTTTTCAGGACAGTTTGGCTTAGGGATAAGGGAGCCAACATGAGAGGAGTGATGTCATAAGGAACAGATTTGTGACCATATGTCCTCGCTGTCTGACTGGGTACTGTCACTCCTGCTGTGCGCCATCTTTTGTCCCCTACTCCCTCTCTTCCATTCCTCATTCTCCCCTTCTTCCTCCCGTCCCCTCTCTTCATCCCATAGAGAGAATGTGTCAAGTACTAAAGAAGCTTCAGCCCTGAAACCATAGAACAAAAGAGCAGAATAAAGAGGGTTTGCCTAAATGTGCGAGCTCGTGTAGGGGGTCAGATGGCCGAGCAGTTAGGGAGTCGGGCTATTGATCAGAAGGTTGCCGGTTCGATTCCTGTCCATTCAAAATGACCTTGAGTCCTTGGGCAAGGCACTTCACCCGACTTGCCTTGGGTGGAATGTCCCTGTACTTACTGTAAGTCGCTCTGGATAAGAGCGTCTGCTAAAATGACCACAAAAAAAAGTTTTTAATCTGTTTATATCGGCCTAAGAGCATGTATGTGTAGATGTGTGCGTGAAATTGTGTCTACTCTGTGTGTCCGTGTGGGCGGGTGAGTGAGTGTGGAGTACACAGCTTACAGCTGCCCAGGGGATATATTGCTTTGTTAGGGTAGCACAAGACACAACACGAGTTGGTATGACGTTGTCTGTGTACGGGGGCAAGGTGTTTGTGTGAGTACGTGAGTATGCGTGCGTGTGAGCAGTGTGATTTACGTAGGTTCCTCCGATGGTGCGACGTAGACAGACAGCCCTGCCCTCTGGAACCTTCCACCTCAGGACAGAGGACAAACCAAGCTCTCAGTATGCCATGTCACACCCCTGCCCTTTCTCAAAGCCATCACCGCTGAATTGATGTTGTTCTTTCCGCCAACGTCTCGGCGTAAATCTCCCTAAGGAGGCAGCTGTGATCACAATTTAACCGGCCCTGACTCCACCACAAGGCAGTCTGGGTAATAGCCCTCTGCCCAGACACCTCTGGCACACGCTCAGTCGGGCACGGTGAGTTAGGGGGGGAGCACTTGACGGGCACAAGGACACGCAGTCAGTCAAAGGACATACAGATCTTGGTGTCCATTTTGAGGCGTTTTTAGGTTCAGTGGGAGAGTAGGGCTAAGCTTATGTGAATGCAAAGGCAAAATGTTAGCAATGGGAATTCAAGGCTTTTCCAGTTGAATGGATTCACTTATCTGAAGGTTTCACTAGGAGATGTATAATTGGTTATGAAAAAAAGCAGCTCAGATGGGCGGAAATGGTTCAGTACAATAGAGTGGATTGGAAAATAATGCATTGGTTCCCAGATTTAAGTTTAGCCAAACCAGTGCTTCAAAGTGCAAACCTTTTTCTGCTTGTACATTTTTTGGGGATTGTTATAGGAAACCCAACTCATACTAACCTGTTGTATGGTGGGAGACAGATACACGGCTGTACATTCAGCTGTAGAAATGTTCTGTAGAAGAGTTCTGCTGAGTCTCATAACTGAAGGGGTTTCATGGAACACAATAATAGAGAGCATAGCAGGCTACATGCATGTTACTTTGCAAATGAATTACTGTGCATGCTTGCCACGTGTGGTTTCACTGGTTCAGCGTGCTTCTGATTACATGAGGTTTCTGGATTCCATTCCCTGGGGGAACCACAACCAACTTACCGAGAATATAATGTGAGCGACCGATATGTGATGTCTGCAGTCCAGACTGATGTTTATTCATATGCAGTATGGCTGGCTGTGACCCAGTCAAATCCTAGAGCAGGGTCTCTGTAAACTAGCCTGCCAGCCATCCTTCACTCCTTAACTGACCACTACCCTGTACCACGACACTAATTACGCAATGATTTAGCAAGTCATTCTGGGACAGCTCTCTCCATCTCTCTCTCTCTCTCTCTCTCTCTCTCTCTCTCTCTCTCTCTCTCTCTCTCTCTCTATTGCACACATACCATGCTCATACACTCTTCCATTGAACTAAAAAGGTCAAGTTTGTAGATGATAATTAATGCTGATTCTCCTCGACTAACATCCATCTCCTTCAATGAAGCCTCTTTAATAGACAGTCTGGTATGCTGAATACCTGCCAGTGTTGCCTGAATGACTGTAAACACTTCCATGAGTCTGGCTGCGGCTGTTATCTTCTAGGCTACATCTGGAGCAGGTTAGGACTCACTGTTCCTGTGTCTCTGGCTACGGCTCCTTCTCTAGTCCTCTCAGCATGTTGGCTCTCCCAGCAAAATAGCTACAGTCAAGTCAAACTGTGTTGGTGACCTGACTTGCAAGCTTGTCAACATTTGACGATCTGAAACCCAAGGAGCAAGCCACTGTTGGCGAACGACCGAAGCCTTCATTCAGCTCCATGGAACTGCGGTCCCATTGTGAGCTGGCTGGTTCTGCTGACCAGAGCAGTGTGTTTAGAAGACATCCCTCACGTCATGTTATTCTCCTGGTTCTCCCCGTGGGTGTAGTTCTTTGGCTGACCAGCAGGTGTCAGTATATCTCCATGACAGCTTTGAAACCCAGAGTTGCACCAACGTGAAACTCCGTTTATTTCAGTTACGGCTGACATTTCTGTTCCTGGCAAAAGCAGGCTAAAGCGTTCTCCAAAAATGGTGTTAACAACGGTTTACAACGCTACAGTTTCTGTGTGTGACTTCAGGTATCTTTTCCCGTTCCCTGACTCAGCCAGCAGTCTTCCCATGCCCTCTCTGGACAGTCCCAAACACAGAGGGAGAGTGGAGAGTCTGAGGCCATGGTTAATTCAACCTTGTTTTTCCTGGCACCTTACAATGGAAATATGTTTACTCCTTATAACAGATGCCTCCGTGAAAGACATGGAGTGCGGGTGTAATCCCCTACCCCACACATGCATACCCACGCACACACACACCGACAGGAGGCTAGGATACCCCACACACATGCACCACATCCCAAGAACATGCTGAGAGGAGACGAGGAGAAGCCACACTTCTAATTGCAGTCCTCTTGATGGTATAGTTCCTCATGTTGCTTCCTATCAAACACAGACAGGAAAAATATGTTTTGGGGTGAAGCTGCACCAAATTAACAGCTGGTTTGTGACCATATTCTGAAAATACAACATTACTGACAGCTCATGGTGGCGCGGTCTGTGTGTTCACAAAATTGTTTCCTGACATGAAACGATATTTTGAGTGTACGAGTAAGAGCTTGCCTCTTTTCTACCTGTGCCTTTACCCTTCTCACAGCCATAGCCAGAGGTGTGTGGGTGACTGGCGGAGGAGAAGGGGGAGGGGTTGAGCACCTCTTAAAAGAAGGAATAAAACAAAGAATGTTGTTACAGTACATTCCTCACTTCTCCTTAAAACCACAATCTGGAATTTGAGTGTTGGACCAACTTTTCCAATGTCTCCAAATCATCCGTGAAGTGTTGCTCATTAATCTAGACAACATCTACAGGTTAGAAGGATCTTACCTAGGTCATTGTGAGGATGTCTGTAAATATATAAACAAAGGAAAGTATTTCCAGATGAGTGGTGACCCAAAATGACACACGCTGAAGCCCAGGTGTGAATACAAGCTTTGTTTCTGTGTCAACAAGCAGGTGACAGCTTACAGTAATCTTTCAGTACACACTGGAGAAATGTGTTTATGTTGTAGTACAGTTTTCTTTTTCTTTGTTTTATATGGGCATTGTACTCTTCATCTCCCACAAGGCAAACTTCACTTGGTCTACTCTATTTAGTCAAACGTAACTTGAGTTGCCTCAGAACTGCTTTTCTCCTTCAACCAGTTGTATACGATTGAAACAGCAGCCCCCAGCTGTGCTCCTTCACAAAAGGGGCTCACGTTAAAACAGTTCTCCGGGGAATCTTTCTCCGTATCAAGGGCGCATCAAGACGAGACATGAGTCAGGACTAAAAATACGCTAAGGATCATTAGCATTTACAGTGATCAAAAAAAATCACTTTAAGGAAAATCAACAAAACAACCCAGTTGTGTCAAGGAGGATGTGAACTTAAAGGCATGTAGGGGCATGCCAGATGTAGACAGAATACTGATTGAACGGCAGAGACTAAATTTAGCATTAAGCGACAGGATCTTTGAGGTTTCACAAATACAAGTTTCCACCCAGGAGAATTCACTCAGGAGTTGGCTGTTGAAGTGTTTCCTGTTGCACCTGTGGTGCTGTAATATAGTGGTGGAGGGTATGTTGGCCCATTTGAACCCAGCTCCAACAACATACTGGAATGGCTCAGAGACATCCTAAAATGACCTTCCGCCCGGTATGCTAGTCGCATATGAGCGTGTGTATGTCCATTCGGTGTGTTACAACCACGTATGTTTGTTTGGGTTTCCATCTGTATTTGGGTCTGTGTGTAAAGTTAACGTCTTTTCCGTTTGCACATTTTCTCTTTATTGTGGTTCACCTCCTCAGGGCTTGGAGCAACTGTTGCACAAAGCTGCGGCTTAGCTTGGACCCTGTAACCCAGTATATTTTCACCTGTGATGTTGCTAATGTACCAATTTTAACACGAGAAGGCATATACCAGTAGTGAAATATTAGGAAAGCCTTTTCAACATACAACACCTGACCATATCTTGCAAAAAGCTGAAACCTGAAAAACTGACAGCTGAAATTTGATGTTTTGATAACAGTGATCCAAACTGTGTGTGGTAAATGAGTATTTCTTCTAGAACAATGAAATGCATTGAACATGTAAAGAAATGTAAAAGTCACTTCTGGGAAGAAATCCTTGTCACAAGCCTATTGGTCCATGAGTGGAGTAATATTGACAGCCTCCATGAAGCAGAGCAAACGTCAAACGTATATATCCGGTCATTTTTGTCATTTAACCAAACCTTCAATTTAAACAGTCAAATGATATTTTGACTTTCTGAATTTACAGTAAAAAGTACTTGTGTAAAACAGAACAGAACTCAGGGACTCAGGAGATCCTCCCTAACCCTGACACCAAGACAATAGAGAACAACACAATTATTTGTAACCTTACTGGTCTCCAGCTTCTCATCTGACTGGAAACTGGTGGGTTCTTGAATTGGCCAGATCTACCAGAAGATATCTTCCCTCCTCAGACTCGAAGGACCACATTTTTAATGCTTCTCCGATGGTAAAAACCGAACAGCTACCACTAGTTACTCCTCGTTATGGTTGTCGCCGTACTGCTGGTGGAGGGAGGCTGACAAACAGGAACAGATGGCAAAAAGAACATGCATATATTATTGTAGTCATATTTATTTGAAAACAACAATCCATATTTTTTCCCACTTGTACTGTGATTCATTGAAACCGGGGTCGTACATGATATTGTATTTTTCCACTGAACATCATAAAGTTACCCTTTTTATGAAGGTTTACCATTTTTTTTCTTTTTTTTTTTCCTATACAATGATTTGTGCTTCGATACCTTAGATTTTAAAGACATGTTTAAATCAGTTAAGTGAATACCAGGGACTAATGACAAAAATGTCCAAAGAGTTAAATGACATAGATCGTATACACACCATACAAAATACAGATATACACACAAGTGCACTGCTTTTATACTCCTATTCCTTTAGGGATGATTAATCACAAACAGGTTCCTAAAAGCAACTGGATTCGAAATCCCAATTCCAAAACAGATATATTCTGGGACCAAATCCACATTGTAGGAAACTTAAGGTGCATTTTTCATAGTTCGCCGGGTTGTGTGTGTGTTCTCTTTTACAACGAGCCGTTGCAAAAGGCTATTCAGTGGACTGATGACAATGCCCCCATGACGAACCCATGTATAAAGATGAAGATGTATGTGTGTACTTGTGTATGTGTATGCATCTACTGTGTATATGTTAAGGGCATTCAATTATTTACATTGGAATGTTCCCTGTACTAACCAAGAAATCAAGTACTTCAAGCAACGTGATTCACAGAAGATCAACCTATCTTTAATATTTAACTACTACTTCAGTAAGCATTGAATTAAAAACAGAGATGCACAGGTGCACATATCCATTCACATAATGCTGAGCAGAGCTATGCTTTATATATAAAAAAAATATATAATAATGTAGCCAACGCAGCCAACAGAAGAAAATGTACAAGCCTTTAGAACAACTACCATACTTTATGTGGGTGTCAATCTAAAACGTAAGTGCAGATATATGTTCTATACTGTATATATATTCATATACTAGTTATACTCTTGTAAATTTAACTATATGTATATACCTCCAAGTAAAGTGCATCACTCAGATGTATATAAATACTTCTAACATATAAAGCCATTTTACAGTGTACATATTGTTGTTCTACAGAAGCGATAGCAAAACTCATGCTTTACATATAAAAGGCATCCACAACATTAAGAAAAATTTACAATTTAAGAAACATGATACAATAAATAGTATTATAGAATTGCTGCTGTACACAAAAGCCATTGAATTTTCACTGATATAAAAATATGTTTTAGTGCAACCTTACATATATTGATACTTCACATCATTCAGACTCGGGGTGTCCAAAAAAGACAGGTAAAATGCATTTATTACAAAGCTGATACACAAACTTGATATATTTACATTAACTTCCTGCTTAATATGCTTATAAGAATAATAAGCACCAAAGTAAAGAAAAGGCACACACATCTGTCCATTCAAACGTACCAGACTAGAGGCCATTAGCAATTTTGGTCAGGCTCATAAGTTAACATATATACCATATGTTTATTATCTGAAACTTTAAATAAGAAACAAATTGTTAAAATAGCAAACCAGGATAGGAAAGGCATGCTATAAACATACACTGAAACTACAACTTATTGTAATTTGTTTGTTTAAAGACAGCTTGGAGTTTGCGGGTGCGTTTGGGTATATCTTTGTCTTTGTGTGTGTGTGTGTCTGTGTGCATGTCCATTGGCATGCTAGTAGTATGTACGTGTATCCAAATGTTTGAAAATGTGTCTGTGGATCCATCCTATGTGTTGCGGTGTTTTTTTCAAAAACGTGTTTGTTTGTGATTTTTCCAAACAATTTGTGTGTATAAGGTCTGATCTCTGTTTGCACGTCTTCCCTCCCTTTTTACTGAGGCTCACCACCTCTGGGCTATCCTAGCTGTTCCAGCTATCCTCCTGTGATAGCTCTTTGCTTCTCTTTGTGCTTGCTGGCTTGTCTCCGGGGAACTGTTGACCCAGGGCCCTCTCCTCCAGACCTGGACTGTAGGGGGAGGTCTGGCCCCCTGCTGTGCCCAGGCTTGGGCCTCCTCCGCCGGTGTTCGACGCGATGGGCGGGGGGTTGTCAGCGCAGGAGGGGTGGGGGAGCAACGACGCCGGGGAACCAGTAAAGTGCTGAATCCTGGTGGGGGGGGCTCCGCTCTCCGGGGGGGCGGGGAGGGGAGAGGGGGAGCGGCGTGGGGGGTCCGTGAAGCCAGAGGAGGACAGGGACTCCTCGGAGGCGAGACACAGCGAGGCGATGGCTCTGGTGCACGTGTGGATGTTCTCCTCCTGCCGCTGGTGCCGATGCCTCTTGTCCTGACCCTCCGCCGCGTCCTGACCGGTCCGCTCTGGCGCTGCCGAAACCGGGCCGGCCGGGTGGCCGGCTGGGGACGACGAGGTCATCATCCTCTCCTGCTGTTGCTGGGGCGAGTCACACGAGCAGGGCGGTGACCCTTTGACCCCTTGGCCCTCGGCTATGTGACAGGAGGTCTCGCTGGCATTTGACTCCTCGGAGGTACTCTTCTGGAGTGGGAGGCGGGACTGGCTCTGGTGGGCGTGGCCAGGGGCCTGGCCCAGGACTGAGTGGACCATCTGGATTCCACCAATAGGAATCATGGGGAAGGGTGACCGCAGCTGTACCTGGGAGTGGAGGGGTAGATGACTGAACAGAACCTGATGGGGTGGGCTGGGGGAGTCTTGGCTACCCTCCTTCCTCCTCTGGTCCTGGGAAAGAAAGACAGCGAGAGGCCGGTTAGTTTGCATGATGTAGCTACCATTAGCTACTTAGTCTCGGAAAAAAACATGGTTGTAAGTGTTTGTAGAGCATGCTTGTCTGAAAAAAGGGAGTTTCATATGTTGGAGGTCATCATGCACATTGCTATGCTGAGACACTGCTCAGTTTGGTCCAAGACATAGTTAGGTCATCCCTGGGACAAGACTCTGGGTAGGAAAAATCTGCTATATTCCCAACTATGAGCATCTTAAAAAAGAACCAAATATGAATTACGAAAATGGTAAAAAGATACCCAGCTGAAAAAGTGGACTGTTTGAGGCTTTATTTGAACTGTGCTTGCTGGGAAATGGAGTTTAACAAGGCTCTTAAGAAGAAAAACAGATTGTAATAACCACAGAGAGAAAGAGCAAGAGAAAGGGAGGGAGGGAAAGAAGGTCCAAGACTGCCATATGACTTATCCCCCCCCCCCTTTTTTGTCTTTCTCTCTCTGTGGGGTGGACAGCATCCAGATGGCCAACAGTAAGAAGAATGGTTCAGCCTCCCAACACTGCATTTCCTTGCCTCTCCAGAGAAGACTAATTGGCCAGATATATAAATAGACAGATCCAGGGAGAGGTTGAGACTGCAAGAGCAGGACTCCGCAGTGTGCCTGCGCGACTCCCATTGTGCCTTTTTAACTGAAGTTGTATTTTTCTTGTCTTGGGAAGGCGGAAAGCACCACCATCTCAGTCCTGGGGGGGCTGCGTCATTGCTGCATAGTGCCACAGGGGGGGGGGGGGGGGGGGAGCGCGGCTGGGGGGAGGGGGGGGGGGGGGGTTGGGGAGCTTGGATAGAGCTTATTCGAAAATAGTGGCGAGCTGGACACCACTTCAAATGCTCAATGTTTGTCTGTTCTGGTTCACTAACACCCCTGAATAGAACGACTGTGCCCAACTGAATCAACCGTACCCCGAGACAGGCACCGGAAGATAGGTGAGATTATGTTCGGTGGTTGTAGGACTGTCTGCCAGTGTTTCCAGCCTACCTTGTCCGTGTGCGCTGCACTCCTGCTGCGTTGGCCCCCCATGGCCAGTGAGTCTGTGGGGAGGTGTTGACCCAGACTCCAGGGGGCGCTGTGGTGGTGCGAGCCCCTACGCGGCGATACAGGCCGGATCATGCCCCTGTGGCGGCTCCTCGGGGACAGTTCCCTGCGCACGGCCTGGTCCCTGCCTGGAGAGGTGGGCCTCCCAGGGTGAGATAGAGGCGAGAGGTGACCCCTGGGTGAGAGGTCACGGCGCAAGGCCAGGTCTCTCTTTGGGGAGATGTGCCTGAGGGGGGAGGCGTCTCGCCTGGGGGAGAGACGGCCACGGGGGGAGAGGTCTCTGCGGGGGGAGAGGTACCGGCGGGAGGCGCAGGAGGTGGGGGAGGGCTCGCGGAGTGGAGAGGAGTCGAGGCCGGGGGAGGAGAGGCGAGAGGAGGAGGGGTCGAAGGAGGAGTGCTCGGTGGAGAGGGGGTCCTCGTCCATGGAGCTGGGGACGTCCAGGCGACTCCTGTAGGCCTCGCCCAGCGCCCCCTGGAGGAGACGCTGGTACTGCGCCATCTGGCCCTGGCCCCCGGGGCACTCGTTGGCCGCTGACAGGGACGTGATCTGGATGCTCGGCAGCGTGGTCAGGTAGCCAAACAAAGGCTCCGGCTTGGGGGGCAGAGCATACGGCAGTGGGCTGGTGCTCCGAGAGCGCGTCTTGGGGGTGGAGTCGCCGTCGTACTCGTCGTCGTCGTCGTCGTCGTCGTCGATCTCGTCGCCATCCTCCTCGCCGCCGTCCGAGTCGTCTGCGTCGGAAAACTGATGCTCCGACATGATGCCCACCATCTTCCCAGAATCCCTCTGGCCGTCTTCGGGGTTATCTGAAAAAGCACCATAGAGGGGTTTTATGAGCGGAGGAAACATCTTTTAAGAGGACATCTTTAACTAGACACAAACCATGCTATCATAAAATATTTACAGACCATTATATCAAACTGAAGTTTATGGAACTGACTGAACTAAACCAATATGCAGTACAGTTTATCTGTTCATATACAGTATACAATAAACAGATTTCATCTGAATACAGAAGTTCGAAAAACAGGAAACGCAAATAGAGGGGTGGTTTTCCAAATCTGTTCCAGTGACTGCAGTTTATATCTACTGGAGAAAAACCTGCTTTGCCCAGCCAACCAACCAAGCAGTACAATCTTAAAACTGTGATCGCTGATGATTTTACGTGGAGCCTGGCAGAGAGGGATTTATTCCACTGAACTCCAGCAGTGCAGCTTACTGGCCAATTTAGCCTCCTCTCTGTGTAGCAGAGGTGGTTTGAAACCAGGACCACGGGGTCCAAACCACAGTTTAATCCCCAAGTGTCCATGAGGATGCTCTGTTGGTCTGATATGACTGTATGCACGATGGATTGCACTTCATTTAGGCAGAGACCCAGGTTATCAACGACAACAGTGTGAAGTCTAAGAAAATCGATTCGGGGTAGCGCAACTTTCTCAATATTATTGACTTTTTGGTATTCTTTCTTTTTGTGTGTGATTCATTGTGTTCATTGTAAAATACGATTTGTAATCTGAATAATGTCTTGTGTGTACGGTGTGAAATGTGATGTCGTAAATGGTATTGTCACATGATGGATTGTAGGACCCCGGGAAGAATAGCTCTCAGCGTATGCTGAAGCTAATGGGGATCCAAATAAAACAAACAAACAAAGTGAGACGCTTACCTGCATCCTCTGTTTCCAGTTCCTCCACAGATGAAACGGACACACCCAGCTCCAGACACTTCTTCATGTGGGCCTTGGACTTCATGTGCTTGGTCAGGTTCCCTGCGGGACAGAGGCGGGACTATTAGACAGCCTGCTCGACAGACGGTCACACCGACACACTAGAATGACAGATGTGCGCATTTCCACTTTGACAGAACCTCTCTTTCGACACGGCCCTTGTTTTTGGTTTGAGCCGTCAGCCTGGGCTGAGCAGAGAGACCAGGCGTTCATTAGCATACGCGCGGTTACAAGAGGTGGATGGAAGGAAGGAAGGAAGGAAGGAAGGAAGGAAGGAAGGAAGGAAGGAAGGAAGGAAAGAAGGAAGGAAGGAAGGAAGGAAGGAAGGAAGGAAGGAAGGAAGGAAGGAAGGAAGGAAGGAAGGAAGGAAGGAAGGAAGGAAGGAAGGAGAGACAAGGGAGCCGTGAAACCCACCTTTGGTCTTGAAAGCAAAGTTGCAAAACTTGCAGACGTAGGGCCTGACATCGGTGTGTGTTCGGATGTGTTTCTTCAGCATGCTTGGCTTCTTACAGCGGATGCCACACTCTTCACAGATGTACTTCCCCCTTCCTCGGCCGCGTACGTAAACATAGTCTTCGTTGGACTTGTACCTGTAATCCAAACACATCAAATAGCCCCTTGAGTGGCTGCAGGCGTTCTAAAGGCTAATAGTCCACACATCAAACACGACACAACACACACAGAGCCTGCATTTTACTACTCAGAGAAAATGGTTTTGGGCCAATTGCAACTATGGATGACTCTGAGACATTTAGACAGCTGGATTCAGTTAGGAACTGGAGTTTGGATGGGGTTTCTCTTCGCGCCGACGACACATGGTAATATCATGAGAAGGATATCTTTTCAAGAAATGTGAAAATGTCTTATGATTGGAAAATAATATGTGAAAATGTTTTCATGTGTAAAGCCCTGAGTGAGAGAGAAGGAAAGGTGGACTTGCGGGCTATTTCTGCACCATCTGCTCTCGACTGACTGTTGTTGACATTATTCTGTCTCTGTTTTCATTCTGCATACAAAGTGCCCTCGGGGGACAATAAAGTTGTATTCAATTGTGCAGTACTGTCTTCAATAATCCCAAAGCAGTTTTGTTTTTACAGAGCTTGACTTTACTGTATAGTAATGAACACTGTATGGTAACAGAACAGAGAGCAGAACAGAAAATGAGAAAAATACCATCTGAAAAGGCTATTCTTCTAGTCAACCATCTCTAATGAAGAAACCACGATATGTCAGAGGGAACCGCCCATGAGGTCATAATCATGAAGTTAACAAGTCTTGCTTCACTCCGAAATATCACAGTGATAGTTTTAAAATGCTCACATCAGAAGAGCCTCAGACAAGTCATTGAATGTGAAAAAGCAAATGATCACATGACAAAAAAATCAATTCAGCATCAGCTGCTGTTGTCGTTCTGCAACAGACCGCAATCTGAAAACCTAAAGTAGGAAATCTAGCTCTAAAGGAGCCACCATGCTGATTTCAAAAGGCCTACCCTCTAAACTCAAATGGTGGTTATCAGCCATCTTGACATACCCTCCTTCGAAGATCTTGATACGCGTAGGCTCGGCCTGCTTGGAGGAGCCCTCCTTCTCCCCATGCTCCTCCTTGCTCCTCTCTCGGGACATCTGGCTTTTCATTTTCTTCCCATACTTGCTCACATCAGTCTGCATGTGCTCTGGCTTCACCTGGGAGAAACAAACATGCAATCAGTGAGACACAGCTCAACAAACACAACATGGAATGGATGCAAATGGGTCTAAAAGAAGTGAATCGTCGCCCAACTGACAAGATTTGTGTTCTTTTTGAGCCCCTCCTTTTACTCAACCAGCTTGGTTTGAGCGTTGTGCTTACCTGTTCAATCCTCTGCTTCCAGGCCAGGGAGGAGACCAGCTTCCCCTCGCCAGGTGTGCTCATGGCAGCCGTGGTGTAGGGCTCAGTGTTCCTCCTCTGCTTGGAACACAGCAGCGCCAGCATAGCCTTGGTGCTCAGGCTCAGGGGGTTGGGGTTGTAGGAGCTGACGCACCAGGAGCCGTAGACCGACGTCAGCGGCGTGGTCTGGCTGTTGTTGGGCTTGGTGTAGTTGAGGAAGCACCAGGAGACACTGGTGGTGGTCCTCAGACTGGGGAACTGGAAGAGCTGGTGTACGTTCGCCAGATCGGTCAGGAGGAGGGTTCCACCTCTCGCCGTCACGCTCTGGTTGGCGGCCAGCTGCACCAGCATGTTGACAGGGATCTTATTGGCCAGGGCGTGCTTGGAGTCTGGGGGCTCAGGAGTGTCCGAGGGAGAGACCATGGACTGGGGGCTGGTGCTGGCCTCGCGGGTGGAGTCGTCCACATCCAGGTCCTCTGGCGAGCTGGCTCTCCCTTCCGTGTCCCTCTGACTGGGGGAGTCGGTGACGATCTGCAGAGGGGGGGTGAAGCTGTCCACTGGGGGTACTTCGGGCAGGTGGGGGGCTGAGGAACGGACCGGGATCCTGTTCGGGTCAGGGAAATCCACTGGGGGTGAGGAGGACATCCTCTCCAGATCGTCCATGGAGCTCTCGCTCTTTAATGACCCCCTCTCCTCCTTGGAGGTGCTGAGCTCAACGGCACTCAGTTCCTTCACAATCTGTCCATACATCCTCTCCTCCTTCACTCTCTTTTGCTGCTTGGTTTCGATGAAGAGCTCCAGGCTGCTAGCTGGGGACAGCATGCGCTTGCCGCCACCCAGGCTCGATGAGGCGTCTGTGGTCGAGATGGTACCCGACGTCAGAGACAGTGGGATCCCCGTGTTGAGTCGCCCGGGCAAAGGTTCCGGACTCTTCCATAGGGGGTATCCCGGCTGACCCAGGATCTGCGCCAGGTTAAAGCCCATCCACGATTTGGAAGAACCGCCGAGAAGGGATGCTGAGGTGCAGCAGGACTCCTGGCCATGGGGGCCAAGCATCTGAGAAACACTTGTGTACGTAACACTTCCGTAGGATGGCACGTGAGTTTGGATCCTGACTGGGACCCGGAGGCCGGGAGGCAAGGAGGCCTGGGAGCCTGCATTCTGGGTGGCGAAGACCGGCTGGCCCTGCTGGATTAGCAGGGTGCTAGTGGTGGTCAGGGACACCTGGGAATGGAGCGGACTAAAGTTCTGGGGGGAGGCCCTGGAGGGGAAGGGGTAGCTGCTACCGCTGTTGACACCATCTCCTTTACTGCCACACTGCTCCTGTATCTGCTGTATGGATTGATGGGCAGGGCCATGGGCTTTCTGCTGGAGTGCGTGGGGTATATTAGGCTGCCTGATATGTAACTGCTTGTGGAGCGGGTGTGTCTGGAACGCCAGGTGCTGCTTGTGTCTCTGGGTGGACTCTGGATGCCAGAAGAGACCGGGCTGCATGGGCAAAAAGGGCAGCGAAGCCAGACCCCCCTGGAGAGATGAATACTGCATCGCATCCTGGGCCATAACCTCGTGACCCGGATGCTCCCCCTCGGCTGAAGCCTGGCCGGGCAGACGCGGGGGCCTCTGGTACAGTGGGGGCTCCTCCTGCTGGCTGTCCTCGCTGGTGCTGTGCTGCAAATGAAGGTGGTGGGGCCCGTGAGTTGTCTGTCCGAGCCTCTTTGACCTGGCTCCTTCACTGGTTGGAGCGCCGTGAGAGGAGGCGGCGGGGCTTGGCCAGGCTGCGTGGGAGGCTCCGTGATCTGGATGCTCCTGTTTGATGGCCACCTCGATTCCTCCTGCCTCGTGGACAACCGTCTCTGTGTAGACGCTCAGGGAGGCCTGCCTGACCAGGTAGCCCCGTCTCCTCTCCTTCATAGCGGACGCACTGCAGTAGATCTCCCCCTGTCGGGAGGAGGTGGACAGGCTCCCGTAGTCAAAAGACTTGCTCCGTATCTCAGGTACCTCTGTAGGCAGCGCGCATGGAGCCTGCTCTGACGAGGATCTTCTCATCTCCCTTTGCTGGTGTTGACCGGGGATGGAGAGGGAATGTCCACTACCTGGGACGGTCAGAAACTCTGACTGCCTGGCCAACTCATCCTGCTTGGTGGGGGAGGCGGATTTCAGGCCCTCCTCGCGCTCAAAGGACATGGAGAAGCTGGAGGAGTGAGAGAGGTTGCTCTCCTGGCTTGGGCTGCGAGACAGGCTTGTGCAAGTGGACTCAAAGCTGGATTCCCCAGAGGAATGCTCCAGGTCTGCCAGGCGCAGACGTTTCTTCTTCGGGGGTAGCTTCTCAGCGGGGAGTTGGGAGAGGGTCTCGCTGCGTTGGGGCCACTGGAACTCCTCTACGTGCTTCTCCGGTTCTTTCACCGGAGCTTCCGGCTCTTTCTCGGGCTTGTCTGGTTCCTCTGTCACCCTGATCTCAGGCACTTGGATGTTGGGCTGTCGGACCAGCTTGTGGGGGATGTGATAGCTCTGGTCGGTGGACGTCGCGTTAGCGACTAGCTCGCTGTCACTCGGTTGATGCTGCTCCATGCTCTCAGTTCTCAACAGTGACTCTGGACTCTGGACCTGATTTTCAATGTTCTCACCATCGGACGGTTCAGAGTACTGTGTGGAGGGCTTATCTTGCTGGTAAACGAGTTGCTCAAATGATTCGGATTTCTCAAAAGAGTTTGGCCTGCTGAGGGAGTTGGTGTGCTGAATGACTGAGATGACGTTACCAGCTGCCTTGCGATCGGATTCCGGGACTAAAACAATGTCCTCCGAACACATACTGGTGCATGTGTCGAAGCTGTCTGATTGGCTATGTGCACTGTAAATGGAGGGGGTGGCCCTTGAATTGTCTTGACTGCTCTGTTTACAGTCATAGTCCCCCAGCATCTCCACAGAGCCGCTACAGCTGCTGTCGCAATGTCCTGGACTGTCCTCCTCGTCCCCAACACTCTTCTCCTTCCTGCGTTTACGGGTGGTGTTCTCCATCACTCCAACCTTGGTACCGTACGGGCTGTAGGCAGGGTGTTCTGGCAGCCCCGAGCTGCGTTCCCCCATTTTAAGTGCGACAGAACCGGGGACGTTCCTGGGGATGTGTCCGTAGGCGTCAGTCTCTCCGTGGCTTTCGTGAGCAGAGTGCTCAAAGGCAGCCTGTCTCCTGAGCCTCCTCAGACCACTTCCTGGGTAGAAGACATCGTCCGATGTCATCATTTCATCGAAGGAGTGGCTGCCGCGGATGCCCGGGGGCACGTTCAGGTTGGTGGGGGACGAGGTTGGCATGGAGTTGCTCCTGGTTAGAGTGGCAGAGTCGCTGGGGGCCTCCAACAGCCCGGTGTTGCTTTGGCAGGGGCCTGTGGGGTAGTGCTTGGGGTCAACGCCTGGCAGCAGCTGTCCGTCGTCTCCTAAGCAGTCGCCCTTGAAGAATATGTGATCCTCAGAGATCTTACCCATGCTAACCTCAAGAATAGTGCCAGCCTTGCCCAGACTGACCATGCTAGGGTCCTGGCCAGCCGTTCCCACGGTGATAGATTGCCTGGACCTGGAGTTGGGCCGGTAGTACCAGGTCCGACCAAACATAATTTCCTCGTAGGACTTGGCGTTGGTGTTGGACGGGCTGATTTGCTGCTCTGCGCTCTCGGAACGGGAAAAGTACCCAGAGTCGGTGCTGCCTTTGCTGTGGGGGCTGAGGAGGTTGAGAGACTGTTCAGAGTCCTGCCCCTTCTTCTCTACAATCCTCAGGGCCAAGCGCTGCTTGATGGTGGGTGATTCGTCCACTCCCCGGCCCACCAGAGAGCTGATGTGCACCCCCTTAAGGTCGGCAAAGGGAGGACATTCCATGCCCGTGGAGGGAATCCCCTGTTTGGGGACGATCAAAATAGGCACTTTCATCGACATCAACGCCAGCTCCTCCGCTGCATCTGCATACGCTGGCTCCCCTCCCTTGTCCATGGATCTCTTGTCGGACTCGAAGGAGATCTGCGGGACGGGGCTCCCTTTGTCCAGGAGCATGGAGGCCTCCACGCCTTCCTCGTCCGTGTCCGTGCTCTGTTCCCCGTCCGAGTGGGCCTCGGCCTCCCCCAGCGAGGACGCCCGATCCACATCCCCGCGTCCCGCTCCCGCGTCGGAGAAGGGCACCAGCCCCGCCTTGATGGCGTGGGCGTGGGACTTACGGTGTTTGTACAGGTTGCTCTTGGTTTTGAAGGAGAAGCCACAGGGCAGACACGGGTAGGGTCTCTCCCCGGTGTGCGATCGGATGTGCTTCTTCAGAACACTGGGTTTCGCACAGGCCCTGCCGCAGTAGTGGCAGATGTACTTCCCGGGCTTTTTGGGCTTCTGTTCCTTCTTGTAGCCCTCCTCCGGGGGCTCTGGGCCAGACTGGGAGTACTGGCCGAAAGAGCTGGGCAGGCTGGGCGACTTCTGGCGGGGGAACCCCGCTCCGTGAGGACGGGAGTGTCCGGGGTAGAGGTCCTCTGAGGGCAGTTGGCCAGCGAAGGGCCAGGCGTGGGGCTCCAGACCAGGTTGGGGCTTGGCCCCGGATAGGAAGCGCTCCTGCATGGGTTGCTGTGGGTAGGGCGGGCCAAGCTGGTAAGGGTAGCCCTGGGGGAAGCCCTGGGCCTGATGCTGGGCCTTGGCCTGTGCATACTGACTGTCTTGAGATGACTGACCGATGGTAGAGGAGAGCAGCTTCCCGGAAGCACCTCCGCCGCCATATTTGTGTGCCACACCGCCGCCGGCGCCACCAGGTAAACTCTCGAGGTGCGAGTGGCGCTTGACGTTGGGGTCAGCAAAAGTGCTTCGTTTGGAGCCCGCGGACGAGGGCTCAGACGCCCATTTCCTCTGGAGCAGGGCCTTGTCTCGCCCCTCCGATGGGCTCTTCTGAGCAGCAGCGGGTTCACGAGGCTCCATGGTCCTCTTGACGTAGGTTAGAGGAGGACGGGGGGGGGGGGGGGGGTGTTCTCTTAGGGGATGTCGGCTGTTAGAAGTCTAAACTGCGGCAAGCAGGCATGTCAAGTGCTGTCACAGCTTGGGTTGTCAGATGCAGGGTTCTGCCATAGCAGCTAGGACGGTGTTCCAATCTGGAGGGATGGCGACTGTCAGAGGTCAGCATTAGAACTCCTTCCCTCTGTCAATCATGCTCGAGACGTCTTGCCCGCTCTGTCCCTGTTCAACTGAAAGGATCCAAATCCTTGGCGCTTGTGTGATCTGAAGGGTTTCGTAAGAAGAGAAAGAGAAAGGGAAGTGAAGGAGTGAGTAATATACACAATATTATGCCTTCTGGTAAATCACATCCAATCCTAAAAGTTGACACTTACCTGAAGTGCTTGGAGTACTTCTTCTCACAGCTTCCACTGAAGTTTGTTCAACAAGACTGACAGACCTAAGAGAGACAAATACAGAATTTTTTAGATTTCAAGCAAAACAACACTAACTTCCTTGCCTTAAAGTGTCATTAAACTCAACTCTCGTCATACATTTTGATTCATATCAGTCAACCGTTAACAATACCATACCCCACAAAGATCCCAGTTTGTGTGCCGGGCCAGACATTGGCATGAAGGTAGGATGGCACATAAGACGTAGATCTAAGTTCAGATTCTGAATGTGAGCACTTCGCAGCGCAGTTAGCAGATTGCACCGCCCCCTCCCCCGAGCTGTGAGTCATCAGTGACAGCGAGGCCCACGCAGTTCTTAAAAAGACACAAAGGAATAAAAATAGCTAGGGGAAGTGACATCACACATCGTATGTGCGGGGGCGTGATGAAAGGAACAACCAGGAGCGGCACCTTCTCCTCTATGGTTACCTGGGTTTGATCTTTGACTTTGTATACATACGCGCACAGCGCATGAAGGCAAACTGACAGGATATAAACACACCCTCAGTCTGAGGGGACCAGACCAATATCTGAACACAGAACCAACACTGTGTCTTTCTGGGAAGGCCGACCAGCTGAAACTGCACTCTGTTTCGCATTCTTTTTATAAACTTTTTTCTTGTACTGTACTTGTTTTTTCTGATTGCGACACACACACGCACACACACACACAGTGTTTCTGTGCTGACAGGGGCATGGAAGGAACATAAAAAGATGTGTGTGTATGACGCTCAAGTCTCGAGGTCTAACATGCATGCTAAAAATAACCCTGTCAGAAAACTCGGTGTATTTATAGAACCTTAAACAGTATCGTTGGACCAGTTTTGTTTTCCTTCTCCTCCATAGTATTACACAGGATGAATGTGGGCCAGCAGCAGGGTAGCAGTGTGTGGAACCCAGAGCTTAGACACTAAGTTGAGAACAAACCAGACCTCTCATTTCTCATTTACCCACACATGTATACACCTATAATATACTGTTCCAAATTCCATTGCACCATGGATTACAATACGATTTATATTACAGTGGTGCAATGGAATCAAGAACAGTACAGTTTCTGTTCTACATGGGAGAACTCTGAGAATGTACTTTCACCTGAGCAAGCACACAGAAAATGAGGTTAACCTGCTTCACCACAAATGTCCCCCAGCCTGTCTAAGCATGACAACACCATTGCCCTATGGGTCCAAAATGTAAAAGTTAACACTTGGACGTTGCCATCATAAAACAGGCTCTGTTTGTTTCTTTCTTCGATATGTAAGCCCCAGCGATGTACTGAGCTTCTCCGTCAACTTTTTTCCATCTGCGGATGCATCGTCGTCTCAAACCATTGATGAAACTAAGTGTTGCATAAGGCAAGCAATTTCCAGTGAAAGAAAGCCTGCTGAATGGGTTATGTAAAGTGTTATTCATTGCCGCTGAAAAACCATGTCCTATTTTGTGAGTGTGGGTGAGAATATCCATTGGCATCCTTTTCAAGTGGAGCATCTGGAGGAAGTGTGCGTGGGACAGGCACCGAAGCAGAGCGTGGTGGTGGGGGCACCTCACACACACACACACACACACACACACACACACAGAAAAGTGTGGTGAGGGCACCTCTCAATAGAGTAGGTAAGAGCACATCCTCACGGATATAAACAGCAACCTTTGCCTAGATGATTCAAGTACTTTATGTAAGCTGCTCTCCACAGTCTGATAGACTGACCTGTCTAACGCAAACTTGGTCTGCCAAGCAGATGCACCCGTAATCTATGCATACTGGAGATATCCATGTGCAGTATATATATATAGCCCAAAGCAAAAAAATGCACACACACATACACACACGCACGGATTGATCGATAGCCATCCATCAGCCGCTGCTACCCTCGAGCCACAGAAAGTGTAGTGTGTAGGTTTGAAACTTTGCTACCGTACTAAGATGAGTTATATCTGAGGTGGAGCTGTGTGTGTGTGTGAGTGCGTCTTCCCACCTCCATCTCTGGCGGAGGATCTGTAGCAGTGTGGGAGGCTCTTAACCCAGGGGGGTTTTAGCCAGCCCTTGGCGCTAAAGCAGTCCCATTGTAGCCAGACAAAGAGCTAGCCTTCCAGGGAGTCTCTCAGTGAAATCATAGGTAGTACACTCAGCCTCCTAAGGCTGCACTTGATATAGAATTGGGCGTTTGTACAGAAACATGCGTTGAAAGTATTTGAAGCAGAACTGCGTGTGTGTGTGTGTGTGTATCTGTGTGTGTGGCCATCAGTCCGAAGGTTCGCCGCAGGACACTGTAGCAGACAGTAAACCCATAAGTTAATATATCAACCAGAGAAGTGTGAACTAAACTAAAACAGACTGAGGATTTGAATCCGTTGCCAAACTATGTACTTAAGAAATACTCCGAATGTCCATCTCTCTCTTTCCCGTGATATAGTCTCACTCCAACCCTCCTCTGTCTTTCTCTCCAAAGGGGATCCCCCCCCCCTCACTTTCTTTCTCTCTCTATCAGACAGGTCGGCACGAGCGAGCTCACTGCACAGCTGTGACAGTGAACAGTAAAAGGCTCCCCAGACCTCTGCACTGGCTGCCCTGCTTTGCAAGTCAAAAATGTGTGCACGCGGTGCTGTTGATGGAAGCTGATGACCATCTGCTTTTAGGGCATGAGCGGGCGCTTGTGAAAACACAGAGACGGGAGCATGTCGGCCCGGGGTTTGCATACGGCAGAGCGGACATCAGGATCTGGATGCTCTCAAACTGGCCTAGATCCTCGCTGATCTACTGCAGTAGGGCCATCGTGGAGCCCTTCGGTTTCACACACGCACCCACACACTTCCTTTCGTTTGGGCCTATCGGTGTGACAGTGTGCAGCAGAAATGTTCAGCATTGGGCCCGTTCAGGTGGGCCATGGTTTCTGAACAGGATCGGTGTATGTCTTCGTCTCCGGGCCCTCACAGCAGTGGCGAGAGGCAGTTAATTATTCAGCCAACTCCTAATTGTTTCCATTCAGTAATTACAGAGTTTATGGTAACAAAGACCTGACCTGGGCAAAGAGAGTGAGGGAGAGAAAGAGAGAGAGAGAGACAAGGAGGATAGAAGGCTTCAGCTCATTACTGGGGGAGGCAACTTTTACAGCTGCAGCTGGCTGGCCGAGCTGCACGAGAGCGCTCTGAAAATAGACCCCCGGCCCCCGCGTCTTTTGGACGAATGGACGGTGGTGAATAAACGTACAAAGGTACGAGGCGTTCATATTCATAGAACACTCGATCATGAAGGTTCTCTCCAATGCTCTCTCGCCCACGGTCCGTACAAACACACAGAGCATTGTTAAGAAACCCGGCAACATGAAGCAATATCAATAGCTGTCCATCGCCCTTGAAAAAAAAGATATGGAGAGACCGAGGCAGAGAGAGAGGGGGAAAAGGGTAGATGGATACAGAGAGAGAGAGAGAGAGAGAGAGAGAGAGATAGGGCGGGCGAGGCAGAGGAAAGAGAGGAGTCATCAACGTAATAAGGACCAGATGGTCGTAAACACGGAGAAACACCACAGCCCCTCGAAACATTTCAAATACACACACATACATTAGACACCACAACCATCCAGAACTATGTGTGCATATAGGTTCAATTAGAATGTCTACGTATATTTTGTCAGTGGTCTGTTACGAAAGATTCAGTTCGTCCCTCAGAAATCTGGTAGTTATAGGCCTCGTTTGGAGTAGCAGACAGACTGCAGGTAGGAGGGAGAACTTGTCCACGACCAAAGATAGATTTACCAGGGAGGTTCTCTCTCTCTCTCTCTCTCTCTCTCTCTCTCTCTCTCTCTCTCTCTCTCTGTCTCTCTCTCTCTCTCTCTCTCTCTCTCTCTCTCTCTCTCTCTCTCTCTCTCTCTCTCTCTCTCTGTCTCTCTCTCTCTCTCTCTCTCTCTCTCTCTCCTGGTCTCTCTCTCTCTCCGTCTCTCTCTCTCTCTCGCTGTCTCTTCGCCTCTTCCTCTCATTCTCCTAAATAAATGTGTGTGTGGGATGCGGTAGAAGTGTTCTAAAGACGGGGTGAGCAGTATGTGAGTGTGTGTGTGTGCGTGTGTGGGTGACAGATGCTGTGTAGGAAGAAGGAGGAAACTGTCTGAAGGGTGGCAGGCAGGGGTTACTGTGCTGCTGTTGACTTGGCGTTATGAAAAGACTGGTTATAAAACAAAACGCATACTGCACACAACGCAACATAGCAGTACCCGACGCACGAAACAACGCAACGCATGAAACCGGGCAAACTGCACAGCATGGAAGGAGAAAAGGGATCTTGTATCAGTACGCATATATACACATTATGGTTAACTGCTGCCGCAGGGCCGTCCAGGGAGGCAGATCCATCCGCCTCGCCAGCAACAGGGCTTGAAGATGAATTAGCCCAGAACAGGCTGTGGACTTTGGACAGGTCTGATACGAACCAGAGGGTGACATAATTTCCCTAGAATGACCCAGTCTCACACGCACACACACTTTTCTCTTCTGTGGAGGCCACAGGGGGGAGGCTTCAGAGCAGCTAGGGGTGTTATGGAGGTCGGGGGGGACGGGGACGGGGACGGGGGGTGCAGCAGAGACAACTGGGCCTGCAAATCACATGGCACCTCAAGAGCAGGAGAGCTGATCCAGTGTCAGGTCCCTGCGCTCCATTTCATGTCAAGCATTGGGATGTGAGAGACACAGGTGGGTCAGAAGTTGTCCTGTGAGATGGGGCATGGGGAGGCAGCGGCCCAGATCAGCTACTACAGCAGGAGCCCAGTCTGAGACAAGGGCATACTCTAGCACGTCTCTTTTGAACAGATATCACGGAGGCTGGGGGAGGGAGGGGAGGGTTTCTGTGATCCTGGCCGGTAGAATCCCAATGGGCGTCCCATTTAGATCGAAGATGCTTCACCAGACAGGGTATGGGGCTAAACATGCATGCAAGGTTCTTTGTGGGAGAGACGCCTGCTGGTCCCAGTTAGATAACAAAGTTCCACGCCAACCACGCTAACTACGCTAATTGTTATGCTAACCATGCTAACGCTAACTACGCTAACTGGCGGCGGAACTCGGCACAGCTGCTCACAGTTAATGTTTTCATTTAAGCCCGGCATAAAAACCCCACACATCCCCCTGATGGACGGAAAGAAGGGAGGGAAGGAGAAGGAGAGAGGAAGGAAAAGTAGGAAAGGAAAAAAAGAAGAAAAAATAACTAGCTGGGCTTCATGTTGGTCTTAATTGTCAATGGAAAGACTGTCATTTTTTCCACGAGTGGAAGCTTGAAACCATTACCCAGCTAGCCTTCATTACATTTTCCACAACATTTTGCAGAAATTTCTGGAAACAGCTGTACAGAGTCTGATTAACTGTCTTTCTCACCGGTGACTCCACTTACCACACCATTGACAGCCTTATATATTCCCTTCTTCTTTACTTCTTTCTCTCCTCCATTCCTTCTCTCTCCTCTTTTCACCTGTGGCGCTAGCTGGTGGGTTACCATGTAAGCTCATGAAAACAGCTAGTTCTTCTTTCAAGACAGCAGTGACTAGCAGCCTCAAACGCGAGTTAAACACAACCTGAACACATCCTTAAAATCTCAGTAACTATATTCCTTCCTTCCAAACGTGGGTCCTTTGTGACGACAAGATTTCAGACAACTCAGAGACACATCCATCACTAGGCTATTGTACTATTCTGGCGGCAGCCTGTGGAACAGTGTACATCATAACTTCCAGCTATTTCAACGCTGGACTTTCCATCCAGCGAGCGAGCAAAACAAGAAGGAACCATATGGTCAACATGATCCCAGATCAACACCACAGGAGAGGGGGGGGGGGGGGGAACATCTGCCTGGAGGTGGCAAGGTCTGGTTCTGGGGTCTGTGGGTGTATGTGTGTGTGTTTCTCTAAGCGTGTGTGTGTGTGTGAACTCACCTCTGAGGATTTTTCTTCTTGGGGATCTCCCAGTCCTCTGGCTGTGGGGTTCCCTGGGGTGAGGAGGGCAGGGAGGAGGTCAGGAGCCTTCAGCCAGCCCTCAGATGCCACCCAAACCTCTGTAGAGAGACACAAGAGGAGAAACACACCGTCACAACGCTGCTCAACGTTCACACTGCTGCATGCTCCAGTGTCACGTGGAGTAGAGTAACCGTGTCACGACACGGTTACCCTGCTATACTGTTACACAGTCACTGGACCGCAACAAATATACAGTGTACCACTGCAGAGATTCACTGGCAAGGAACAGTGACGGCAAATGTCTGCTTCATTTGGTCATTTCCGGGTCAGGTTGACCTGCGAAAGTCATACGGCAGAGTTTTCCCGCCACACCTCAACTGCTGTCGTGCCCTCACACTCATTCCACTTACGCACACTAAGAACTGCAAGGATTGACACCTCGTACGAAAGGGCCTCTCTTGGCCTCCCACACACCGGCTTGGCCAATGACGTCTGGAGCCAACGTGCGTGTCACCAATTCACACAGGAAGTGTCGGGGACCTACTCCAATCAGAACATGACACAGACAGCTCTTACCCGAATCAATCCGGGATCAACTGGCTACAGGTCACTTGTTCACAGCACAGAAGATTTAAATGTATTGTCCCCACTAGTAACCAGCAAAGTCTCTTATCCCCCCCCCCCTCCCTTCTTCCCTCTCTATCTATCTTTTTCTGTCTCTCCACCCCCCACCCCCCCCCCCCACCCCCCCACCGCTCCTTCTCCCTGAGGCGGTCTATGTTGATGACAGAAACTGACACAACGGACTAATCTAACAGCAGGAAACAGAGATGGAGAGAGAGAAAGAGAGGAGGAGGGAGGAATGTCTTTGTGACTTCCCAATACCAGGGATGCCTCGCTGTTGTACAGCCCAGCCCTGGACAACAACAATAGACACAACAACCATTCTCTTCCTCTCTCCCTATCCCTCTTTCTCGCTCTCTCAGTCTTTGAATTAGCTGGCTTGGCTGTAGCAGTCTATGTGTGTAAAATATTTCAGATGGTACAGTAGATACAGCTATGCTGAAGAAGATCGTATATAATCAAAGTAAATAATTGATTCCAAATGACTTATTTGGGAAGTCTTACATCACACGGAGCGGAGAGATTGTCTCTGTTCTAGAACTTGCTCTCTTTGGCAGAGAGGGAGGCTGTTATTTCTGCCGGGGCATCGAGACACACACCCTCTATCTCATTGCCCTTGAGCCATAGCTTCTTAGGCGTGAACTCAGGGTGGGAATTGAACCTTCCGACATCTGTACGGACGCTCTCTTTTCACAGCAATGATACATTTTCAAGTTCACACATGCTAGCAGCCAGACCAGGTACCTGCCACTGGCACTTGCGTACATTCCGGCATCTTCCAATGTCCTCCAACATTACTGGTGATGCTTCCTAAAACAATTATTTTCTTTCTGGTTTGTAGCGAACAAAAGAATTGAATGGCATAATTCTTGGTTTGACAAACGCGTTTGACAAGCAACCAGTGAACGGGCACAGGATGTGGAGGTGTCTGAGCCAAGGTGTCTCAGCGTGACTGTGGCACCTATCATGGTTGTCATAGAGACCGTGAATGGTTACCGGAATTGTTACAGTACGCGAAGGGGAGGAGTGGCTGGTATAGCAGTTATGAACCACTCTGAGAAACATCCAAGTTAAATCCAAACCGAAACCAAGACAACCATTGGAACATTACTCAACATAGTACATAATGTATCGCATCTTACAGGAGATGTTCCATTCAATCTGCGCTGTATGTGTGCGTGAGTTTCTCCTCTTCTCCATGTTTAGACTTCATTGATATGCTTGCACTCTAATTAATTCTGTCGTCATGCCTACCATTGCTGCCTCAAATTATGATTATCGTTGCTGTCTAAATTGGATTACTGAGATAGGTTTTCAAACAATACCCGGCCCCACACACGCACAAATACACACTTCAACAAATTTCCACTCTAACCAAACATTGCTCTTTTGCAATCACTGAATTATTAAAGATATTTTCTATTCAAGGGCTGCTGTAGTTACTCAATTGACGGTTCAGTGGCGCATTTAGAAAACAACATTCGGTGAGAAACAGGCCTTTCATTCCACTGCACTACGTGTATGTGTGTGTGATGAGGTCGCGATGTGGCTCTCTGATCTCCGTCACAACCAGTGTGCGAAATATCCGTCAATATTCGGGGGGGTCCCCAGCTCTCGATTGTTGCGCAATACCGATCTAAATTTGCTCCATTTGCAGCAGGCAGGGACGGACTGGGAGTAAAACTAGGCCCTGGACTTTGATACAGACCGGCCCACCAGAACCGGCCCCTGTATACGCCACCACAGTGCCCTGCTAATGCATGCACGTTCGGGGTTTGATGTGATGGTAGCAGGGAGTTTCACAGTTAATGTTGAGGTAACGTTAGCTAGCAGCTAACGTTAGCTAGCAGCTAACGTTACCTCGGCACCTGCTGCGTCTTCGGAGCACTGGGCCTCAACTAAACGTTGTTCTTCTGGGGAATCACTGTGTGGGAGAGGATCCTCTGTTCTGGGAGTGAGTGGGCCCACTGTGCTAGCTGCAACAGCATTGTCATCCGATGCCTCCTCGTCAATGAGAGCCACCTTTCAGGATGTGAACCCAAAGTGAGTAAATGACACACGGATGATACTGGAAAAAGGTCATGAAGCTCAAAAAAACAACACTTCAAAAAGCACAACACATACAAAAACGGTATCTGCCACTGATGAACACATCCGATCCCCAGCTTGCATGTTGTAGCATTGGTTAAGCTTAGGCATTTCATGTGTGTGCTTAGGTGAGGTTTACAGATGGGGTTAGGGTTAGGGGTCACCACCGCGTGGTTAGGGTTATGATTGACGTGCTTATTTCTTTACCCCACACTGGCTCTCCCGGCTTACGCACAACCAAGCATTACACCAACAGCACGGACAGCACCCAGTAACACACATGCGATCTCCTTCATACGCGTAAACGAGGAGAAAAGCCTAGGGATGTAAAAGGTCCTACTTCATTTGTCTCTCTCCTCTCATTTACTCCCCCTCCCCCGCCCTCCCCTCCTCCCCTCTTCTCCTACCATCATCATTCTTCACCTGGTGAATCATTCAGGCCAGTGACAGAGGGAGTTAGCGGGGCCATTGGAAGTGGCATTAAGAATCTAAATGTATCAGAGGATGAAGAGCCCTCAGGGCTCCAGGTTCATCACCCCCCCCGCCCGCCCTCTCTCTCACACACACACACACACACACACACTCCCACACACACTCGCACACACACACACACACACGTGAGGAAGAAACCAAGGGGACCAGACAAGAGAGGTCCGTCAAGCACACCTGTGCTCTGCTGTCCCCTGCCCTGCTGCCATGGTGACAATCCCCCCCGCCATTTACCCCTTTCTCCCTGCCCTTGTCTCCCCCCCTCCCTCTATCACCCAGAGAGAGAGACAGAGACAGAGAGAGAGAGACAGAGAGAGACAGAAAGAGAGAGAGAGAGACAGAGAGAGAGACAGAGAGAAAGAGAGAGAGAGAGAGAGAGAGACAGAGAGAAAGAGAGAGAGAGAGACAGAGAGAGAGAGAGAGAGAGACATAGAGAGACAGAGAGAAAGAGAGAGAGAGAGACAGAGAGAGACAGAGAGAGACAGAGAGAGAGAGAGAGAGAGAGAGAGAGAGAGAGACAGAGAGAGACAGAGAGAGACAGAGAGAGACAGAGAGCTCTGGAGTGGCACAGGCCACACGGGCACTGACACATTTATCTGGCATCAGAGAGAGAGGGGGGGGGGGGTTTGGCAGCGGAGTCCTCAGGACATTGGCGCAAGAGAAACAAAGACCCCCGTGTGAGAGAGAGAGGGGTCCTGTTTCAGTCGGCCCTCCCCTCCTCTCGTTCTGTCTCTCTCGGTTCCTCGCCGTCCCGTCCCTTTGTTTCCTTCGCGTTCTCTCTCTTTCTTTCTCACTTTCTGCCCTCCTCCCCATCGCCGAGCGGAAGATCATCTCGGCTAATGTCACGTCCTCCATAATTAATCCTCCTCTTCTTAATCAATATGCCTAAACTCTGTTTCTGCTTTAATTAGTCTGCTAGCCAGGGGCACTACGCTCAGACTATGCAATTACCCAGCTCTTAATGGTTGGCTAAAATATTGATGGGAGGAAACAGAGAGTGGAGGTGAAGAATAGTGTGTGATTGGTCCAGAGGAGAGCAGGGGGGAAAGGGCTCTTTGGGTTCAAGAGTCACATGTTCACGCACACACACACACACACACACATACACACAAACATACACATATCAGAGAACTGTTGTTCTTTTCTTCTCTTTGTCCAGCTGGATGTCCCTCCCTCTTTCCTTCCCTCGCTCCCCCTCCGTCTCCCTCCCTACCCCTCCTCCCCTCCTCCCCTCCTCCCTCCCCCCCTCCCTCCCTCCCTCCCTCCTTACCCCTCCTCCCTCCCTCCCTCCCTCCCCCTCCTCGCCTCCTCCCTCCCTCCCTCCCTCCCCCCCTAGTCCCCCTCTCGTCTCCCTCTCCTCTGTCTGTCGTGACAGGCCCACCTGATGGAGAGAGCAGCGTGAAGGAAAAGAGAGATGAGTGCATGAGGGAGTAATCCAGAGAAGCGAAGCTGCGGTCATGACATCATGCTCACACGTTGAACTGTCAGGGCCTGACAGGTGTCCTGTTACACACACACACACACTCATCAGGGTCAGGTGTCATGTGACTGGGAAGTGGGCCTAAGTGGGTTTCCTGATGGAGGCAAGGGGCCATCGTTTGAAAGAAAGTGTTCTGTGGTGTGGGAGAAGTGTGTGTGTCTGCGTCTGTCTCCGTGCGTGCGTGTGTCTCAGTGTGTGTTTGTGTGTGTTGTGGCAACCACAGAGATTCAGATGTCTGATGCAAACCAGGGCGACCATGAGAGTGTGCGAGCGCTTCACCGAAGCAAAAGTCCAAGCGACCAGAAACGGTCGTCCTCCGGGAAGCCTCGCTCCACCGTGGTCGGCCTCTGATGTCTGACGTACACAAAAAGTTATTTGTTTATGTTCTCAGTGAGTGGTATTCGTGTCGTCGCTTGGCTCTCGCCCTCGCCCTCTCTCACCCTCTCTCTTTCTCTCACCTTCCCTCTCTCTCACTGTGTCCCTCCCTCTCTCCCTCCCTCTCTCTCACCGTGTCCCTCCCTCTCTCCTTCTCTCTCACCGTGTCCCTCCCTCCCTCTCTCCTTCCCTCTCTCCCTTTCTTTCCCTCTTTCGCGTCGTCTCCCTCTGGTCCGAGGCCCTCCCTTCCTCCGAGCACTGTCAGCCCAGCTTCTGCGGAGCCGAGCGGAGCGTTGATGAGCAGATGAGCCACAGCTCCTCAGCCGCTCAGGAGGGAGGAACCGGTTTCGCGCGGTCGCCCGCGACCGGGCCGTGAACGGGCCGGCTGTCCCTGGTGCTGGGAGGGATGGGACGGCAGCTCTGCCTCCCTGGAGGTGTCGCAGCATCTTCGAGTGTTTGTGTGTCCAACGTTATGACTGGTATTGTTAACCTGCTCGTCGAAAGACACCTCGTCCTTTCTGGGATTCTCCCGTCGTGCTGGATGTTGTTTTGTTATGCCAGTGACACATCGAGCCCAACTCGTGTGTGTGTGTGTGTGTGTGTGTGTGTGTGCCAGGATCAGGCTGGCCCCAGCTGGGTACCACATGGCTGTCAATACGCCTTAATCACCCAGAAAGACCGCCGGGCGTGCTGGAGAGACGTACACAGGACAGCCTCACCACCCCGGTAAAAAGTGTCATCCTCTCACTCAGTGACAGAGACACACACACACACACACTGACACCCGCTGACAAACACAGACACATACAGACACACACGGACACACACGCACGCTCGCACACTGACAGATACACACAGACGCTCACACACACGAGTACACACATACAGCAGTGGCAGCAGTTTAGTGGGTGGAGGTTGCAGAGGACCCAATGACACCAACTGTTCTCCCTAAAATTCCCCCCCCCAAATTCTCCATCACAAACACCTCTTCATCTCCCACCTCCACTTCCTACTTCATCCTCAAGACCCCTCTTCCTTGAGGGTCGTAAAGTTCATCTGTGTGTGTACGCGTGTGTGTGTGTGTTGGCTTTGAGACTTCCCTGACAGTTCCACCCACTCCAGTTCTGCGAGGCTGCATGATTGGACCAGACAAACTGTGAGTCAGCCTGTTGCACCAATCACGGCCCATCTGCCAAGCCTCCACAACTCTACACCTTCTGCCCCCACATCTCTCTACCCCCCCTCCCTCTCTCTTTCCCTCTCTCTCTCTTTCTCTCTCTCTCTCTCTCTCCCTCTCTCTCTTTCTCTCTCTCTCTCCCGCTCTCTATCTGTGGGTTTTAGGAGACAGTAGAGACTTTGGTTTGGCTGGATGGAACAGAGCTGAGAGTTTTATGACAGAGTGTGTGCAAGACAAAGAGAGTGTGTGTGTGTGTGTGTGTGTCAGGGGGTTTCTTAAAGGCCTTTGAGAAAGTGCAATTGCCTCCATGTTAGACCGAGAGAGGTCTTCTTAGAGAGAAGCAGACTTGCTTGAGCTGTAGGTGAAGCAGAGAGCAATCACCCCGTTATTCATGACACACACACACACACACACACACGAGGGCATGGACCAGCCCCAACACAGGGTGTCTGTGAACAACAGGCTCTGGGCACAGGGCTGAAGGCATAGACACTTCCTGCTGCCAGGGGAAGTCACTTCCTGTGTCATTTCCTCCTGAAAATACATGCTCCCTAACATACTCAGAGGTACACACACACACACTCAGACACAAACACACTCCGCAACCCCAACCAACTTACACACACACACACACACACACACAGATATACATATGCTGATGAAACTCCCTGAAATGCAGAGTAATTCCTGATTGGTACAGCTGTTTCTGCGTCTACCATTAGGCTATGCTCAGACCAGTTCGTTTTGGTCTTGCTGTGACTCTAGACTGACTACTAGTCTTGCTGTGACTCTAGACTGACTAGTAGTCTTGCTGTGACTCTAGACTTACTATAGTAGTCTTGGTGTGAGTCTAAACTGACTACAGTATTTTTGCTTTGCCTCTGGACTGACTACAGTAGTCCTGATTTATGAAAGACAAGAAGAGTACAGTGAACTTTTTCCAGTAGTAACTATCTGGGTCGTAGCTGTACAAAGATACGCACACACACACACACACACACACACACTCACATGCACACACAATATGCTGCAATATCACAGAAAAACACACTGGTTCACACCTTTAAGAAATGAAAGCGGTGTAGAAATGAAAAAAAACAAATCAGGGTTTTGTGCGTGAGTGGGTGTGCTAGTGTGTGTGTGTGTGTGTGTGTGTGTGTGGCATGCCTGAATGTGAGTGAACCTGTGTGAATCTCACGTCTGAGAATTCTGACAACACCCCGCCAGTGCACACCAAAGCCTTCGTGTCAGGTGAAGTAAAGACATTTACACGTTGGCTCAAGACTCATTTAAAACAATAGTATTTTCCCTCGAGCAGACTCGCAGAGTGTAGAGGAGTGTCGAAGACTGCAGGGTCCATTCGCGTGACAGCTCAAAGTAAAAAGTGAAATGTGAATCCTGTGATTCACTGACTTCTCAGAATCAGGGTGAGATTAGCAGCCCAGCCAGTAAGACGTCAGTCACATCAAACACATTTCCGTTCTGAGAACTCCCAGAATTTCCACCCAGGACTTTTATGCATTCATCGACACAAACAGTCTCCCAGTCCCTGTCGCTTTCTCCCTGCGCCATTTCTCTCTCTCTTTCGGACTTTTCATGGCTGTCTTTGTCTTCCTCTTCCTCCTCCACCCTCTCCCTTTCTCTTTGTCTCTCCTGTTCAGAAGATTAGACTATGCAGTGTTAGACATGTAGGGCTGTTAACCCAGGGACGAGAACATCTTATCAGTCCTTGTTAGGAGCAAGGTGTCTCAAAAATGTGTGTGTGTGTGTGTGTGTGTGCGCGTGTGTGAGACTTGTGCTGGTGCATATGACTCGTCCTAACTCTGACTAAGCTGGGACAGGAGTGTTGTGAAAGGACAGCAAGTTCAACAAATCAGTCCACATATCCATGAACCAAGACGAGAAAACAACCCCGTCTCTCCGTCTCCTCATCTGTCCGTCCGGCGCTGTAGTTCTCTGTTGGGGATAACGAGGCTACTTATGACGAACACACTCGCGAACGTACACATACACACAGGCGCTCACTGCGTTCTGCTGGTATAACAGTGAGCATGAATATTGCAGCTAAGCTAAGCAGAGCAAGAGGGTGTCCCACTTCTCTGGCAACCTGGCTGGCAGGTCTGAATTATACAGCAGGACAATGTCACTCCAGTGAGAGAAGAGGAGAGGGAGGTGAGAGGAGAGGAGCGGAGCGAGGAGGAGGGGAGAGGAAAGGAGAGGGGCTGAGAGGAGAGGAGAAAGGAGAGGAGAGAAGGGGAAAGGAGAGACGAAGACGATAAAAGAGGGCGAGACAGAGTTATGAGGAAGGAGATAGAGGGAGATGGAAAGATGGGAATCGACATGATCAGCTGATAGGAGAGAGGATCTATCCTATTTCCTTAGTCCACAAACACACACACAGAGACACACAAACACACACACACAGACAGACGCACACACACACACACACACACAAACAGACACACACACACACACATAACCACACAGTCATGCCTACCAAATGAATGGTTTTGTTTATCCCTCGGTCGACCCTACCCTGTTCCTCCCCCTGAAACCTCACACAGCACCTGTCAGACACACGCCGCCAGTTGATCGACTCATTTCAGACAGTGGGAGAAGCAATACAGGGAAGTGAAACCCGATTGGGCAATGACCAACGAGTTGTGAATGGTGTCATCTTTACTGTAAAGGAAGCGGTCGCACTGCTAAACAGGGAGGGTGACCCAATCCCTCCCCATCTTAGATCAGCACATCTGTGGGCTCTGACACACGGTACAGGTGTGTTGGGCCACTGAGACAGTCGACATGAGTGCACTGGACCACATTGCTTTTGGCTTATTCTCAGCGCCGACTGACTAACTTGCTGACTGACCAACAAATGACAACCTGAACCTTCAATGCAATGAAGGTCACTGTATAAAATGCAATTGAATTGATTTAGAAGTTGAGAGAGAAGGAAAATGCCTATTATGTGCCCTGTTGGTGCGTGTGTGTGTGTGTGTATGTCTGAGAGAGCTATGATCAAGGACACACTGGTTTTACACACAAATCTCTGCTGTGGCCTTGGTGCTGGCAGGGCGTGTGTGTGTGTGAGAGCAGGTGTGTGTGTGAGAGAGGGTGTGTGTGTGAGAGAGGGTGTGTGTGTGAGAGAGAGGGTGTGTGTGTGAGAGCGGGTGAGACAGCGGGTGTGCGTGTGCATGCTATGAATGATATAGATGTTCAGGATAAACTACCAACATACTGCCACCTCTGTACAGTGATAATGAGTCCTGGGGGAATGGAAAAGCTGTTAGGAATCTGATTTGGGCTTACATCCGCATTCCTTTACCCTGTCTTTCGCTCTCTCTCTCTTCTAGCTCTGGCCTTCTACCTCTCTCTCACCTTTTCTGTGTGACTCCTTCTTTCTCTCTGTCTCCCTTTCTTTGTATTTCTCTAGACCTTCCTCTGTAATATATTCTCTCTCTCTCTCTCTCTCTCTCTCTCTCTCTCTCTCTCTCTCTCTCTCTCTCTCTCTCTCTCTCTCTCTCTCTCTCTCTCTCTCTCTCTCTCTCTCTCCCTCTCTCTCTCTCTCTCTCTCTCTCTCTCTCTCTCTCTCTCTCTCTCTCTCTCTCTCTCTCTCTCTCTCTCTCTCTCTCTCTCTCTCTCTCTCTCTCTCTCTCTCTCTGCCACACCTGTCTTTCTCTATCTCTTTATCACTCTTCTACTCACTCATGTACACACCTAGTTCCTATCAGCTCTGAAGAGTCACTGTGTTGCATTGTTCCATGTCTGCCACTGTTTATGTGTGTGTGTTTGCGTGCGTCTCTGTGTACAAAACAGCACCAAGGCAACAAGGCCTTCCTCTTAGAGAGCCAGACAGCAGCAGGAGCTCTGACACGGCAGGAAGTCAACAGGAAGCACACAGGAAGTGGTCACCCGAAGGACAGAGGCAGACTTCCCAGGGTCTCCCACTATCGCCGTTACAACAAAGACTGAGGGAAACTACAAAACCATTTCCTGTCTTGCAGTGGAAGCCTGTTTCATTCAGGTTTACCAAAACACACACAGTCTACCCTGTGTGTGTGTGTGTGTGTGTGTATACACCGGCTGGCAGCATAGGAAACTTCCAGTGGAAGAAAGCTCCTCAGATTCCATCCTGTTCCCTTAACAACAGAGGATCTGGAACCTTCTCTCTCGCCATGACTAAACACCTCCCATGGAACACACATACACACATACACGGACAGACATGGAACACATCGCGACACGCACACACAAAAACAACCAGACAGCGAACATGACTATACATACACACGGAAAACGGCCTCATGCCCAACACACACACACACACACAAAGTTTAGTGACCGCTCTGTCCTCCCTCCCAACTCCTCCTCTGAAGCAGTCACCAAGCTTGGTGTCCAGAAGGCACTCGCTCTCTTAACCGGCCTCCTTCCTTCCTCCCTCTGCGGGTGGAAGAATCCACTCTTGGCACTCGGGGGTGAAGGGAGTAAGGGGGGTGGGAGTGGGGGGGGGGAGGGGTGAGGGGGGGGGGGGGGTGCGAGGGGAGGGGGAGGGGGAAGCGGATCTGGAGTTTCCATCCCTCTGTCCCAGGCGTTCCGCAACATCACAGATATCGAGTTCGACCTGTGTGTGCGGTTGTGTTTATGTGTGTGTGTGTGTGTCTGGGCCTTGTCGCCTGCATCAATAAAAGCCTCATTAGGAACATCTGGAGGTGACGGATTTTCCATGTCTAGAGGGGACAAGGACACGCTGCTGCACACACACGCATACACACACGCATACACACACGCATACACACACGCATGCACACACGCATGCACACACGCATACACACACGCATACACACACGCATACACACACGCATGGACACACGCATACACACACGCATACACACACGCATACACACACGCAAACACACACGCATACACACACGCAAACACACACGCATACACACACGCATACACACATGCATACACACATGCATACACACATGCATACACACACGCATACACACATGCATGCACAGCATAAGGACACATGCCTCAAGAGGTCCAGTTTACTCGTGTGCGTGCTCCCGATGAAGGGTGAAATGTAGAACTCCAACAAGACCAACAGCTTGACTATGCCTCCGTTCCTATAGTAACCCTCTGTTCCTATAGTAACCCTGTCATTTCATATTAGCCATGTGAGTTCCAGTGTTCAAATGTATTTCTATCTGACAGACAGAGGTTACTGTAGGGTAACTTAGTGTGTCAATGTGTGTCAAAAGGACTAAACAAATATGTGTGTGTGAATGAGTGGCCAGGTATATGTGTGTGTGTGTGTGTGTGTGTGTTACAGCACACTGGAGATAACACACTGATGTCTGAGCTCACAATAGAACAGAATCAAATTGAATCGAATAAAGGAGTAGTCCAGTAGAGAAAAGGCCACATGAGTAAAATACCACATTTAACAGAGTAAAACAGTCAGTCTGGGTAAACAGTCAGAGAAAAAGAGACCAAAACAAGAGGGCTGTCCGAAAGACCAGAGAGAGAGAGAGAGAGAGAGAGAGAGAGAGAGAGAGAGAGAGAGAGAGAGAGAGAGAGAGAGAGAGAGAGAGAGAGAGAGAGAGAGAGAGAGAGAGAGAGAGAGACCAGTAGACAGACCAGCAATAGAGAACCAGTGTTTGTTTTTTTTACCGCTATTAAACTGGACATGAAGGGGCCGCCGTTGGCCACGTAAACACTATAAGACAACCACACACACACACACGCACACACACATACAAACACAGCCAGGCCACACTGCTGCCATAGACAGGAAGGAATTTCCTCGTTTCGTATAAAATTGATAATGGGACGTGTACGCAGCAGGAATGGAAAATCCGCGGTGCGTTACAAGCTTTCACATTCCTGACTATCCCCAGACACACACACACACACACACATCTGCTAGGGGACCAAAGTGTCCACATGGACGACACTGTGATGTTGAATTAGAAAGTGTTTTGTTGAGTCTGAAGGGAGACAGACTTGGACAGATATGCAGACTAGTGGGCAGACAGACAGACAGACAGACAGACAGACAGACAGACGGATGGCAGGCAGGCAGCCAGGGTGAACCTCAGACAGGTAGGACTGTCACTGTGGCAGGTGTAACATTCTGATAGTGTGATGAGGTGGTGTGCCTTTGCGTCAGCAGTTATCTTTGTTTTGCTTTATTTCCCTCTTCCCCTCCCTCTCCCGCTACCGCTCCTTCTCTCTCCTTCTCTCTCGCTCTCTCTCTCTCTCTCTCTCTCTCTCTCTCTCTCTCTATCTCTCTCTCTCTATCTCTCTCTCTCTCTCTCTCTCTCTCTCCCTCTCCCTCTCCCTCTCCCTCTCCCTCTCCCTCTCCCTCTCTCTCCCTCTCTCTCCCTCTCTCTCCCTCTCCCTCTCCCTCTCCCTCTCCCTCTCCCTCTCCCTCTCCCTCTCTCTCTCTCCCTCTCCCTCTCTCTCCCTCTCTCTCCCTCTCTCTCCTTCTCCCTCTCCCTCTCCCTCCCTCTCCCTCTCCCTCTCCCTCTCCCTCTCCCTCTCTCTCCCTCTCCCTCTCCCTCTCCCTCTCCCTCTCCCTCTCCCTCTCCCTCTCCCTCTCTCTCTCTCCCTCTCCCTCTCCCTCTCCCTCTCCCTCTCCCTCTCTCCCTCTCCCTCTCCCTCTCCCTCTCCCTCTCTCTCCCTCTCTCTCCCTCTCTCTCCTTCTCCCTCTACCTCTCTCCCTCTCCCTCTCCCTCTCCCTCTCCCTCTCCCTCTCCCTCTCCCTCTCCCTCTCCCTCTACCTCTCTCTCTCCCTCTCCCTCTCCCTCTCCCTCTCCCTCTCCCTCTCCCTCTCCCTCTCCCTCTCTCTCCCTCCCTCTCCCTCTCCCTCTCCCTCTCCCTCTCCCTCTCTCTCCCTCTCTCTCCCTCTCATTCTCCCTCTCCCTCTACCTCTCTCTCTCTCTCTCTCTCTCTCCCTCTCCCTCTCCCTCTCCCTCTCCCTCTCCCTCTCTCTCTCTCTCTCTCTCTCTCTCTCTCTCTCTCTCCCTCTCCCTCTCCATCTCCTTCTCTCTCTCCCTCTCCCTCTCCCTCTCCCTCTCCCTCTCCCGTCCTCCAGCAGACAAAGGCAGTTTCTCTCTCGGCCTTCTCTGCTACTCTCCTCCTTCCAGCTCTGTCAGATGATCATAAACTAACTCATAAGACAACACACACACACACATGCACACACATACATACACATGCCAACACACACACATGCACAAACACATGCACGCACAACTAGATTGCTCAAGCTCAACAACCAGGGAGAACAGCAGACTAACAGTCAGAAAGAACACAATGTTGGTCTGTGTAGATACACTGCCATACTTACAGGCAGACATACTGTAGGATCTGTGAGCGTGCGTGCGTGTGTGTGTATGTGTGTGTGTGAGGTGACCTGGGGCAGGTGACAGGTGGAGGCAGGTTGGAGGTCCAGTGTGACACACAAGTCTGCCCTGTGAACGTTTCTCTCGATCTCTACCTGTCACACACACACACACACACACACACAGACACACGCACACACTCAGAACAGCCCTCTCACCTCCCTGTGAAGCCTATCATTTATGCCTCACTCCCTCCTATCCTCCCTCTCTTTCACCCTTCCCCCCCCCTCTGTCCTCCCAATCCTCTCTCTTCCCTCCTCACCTTCCCTAACCCCTCCCTCCCTCCACGTGTGGTCGAAGCTCCTCACACCTTCTGCCAGGGCTCGGGGCACGGCCAGGCTGGCCAGCAGAGACACACACAACGTCTCCTGCCACCCCGCACGCCAGCCTGCCAGGCCCTGAGCTGCCCGACAGAAAGGGAATGGAGGGGATGGAAGAGAGTGTGAAGAAGGAGGGATGGAGGACAGGGACAGCGAGGAGGGTGGGGGGGGGGGGGGTAGAGGAGAGAGGGGGGAGGAAGGAGGATAAGGAGAGGGAGTAAGGTCTAGGTCTCAGGCTGACCTAGGCTGAGATACTTGGAGAAAGTGTCAAAGTCGAAAGCGCGAGAGAGGCCTTCAAGCGACAGCAGAACGAGTGGGATGTCTATCCAGACTTCAACATCGTTTATCTTTCAATTGGAGTCTTTTTGGTGACATTTCAGCGAGATTGCTTCCGTTCCTGTACAATACGTTTGTATAGGAGTGGGCGAATGGGTGTGTGTAGCATTTTAGTACAGTGTGTGTGTGTGTGTGTGTGTGTGTTTGCGGGGGTATCCATTCAGAGGTGTATATTGAATGGCTTGGAGGAAGTGGAGTTGCTATGAGTAATAGGAGCTGTGTGTTCACGTTACCTCCTACACAGAGAGAGAGGGAGAGAGCGAGGAAGAGAGAGAGATACGGAGGGAGGATAAAGAGAGAGGGAGGAAGAGAGAGAGAGAAGGAGAGATATAGGTCAAGAGAGTCAACAGCACTGGAACGACCAACAACACACCATCATGTTCTGCATGTTAGCATTGATAAACAAGCTCTTTTGACGCCCACCCAAGCAAGCGTCTTGTTGTGATAGAACACTTTCAGTTCCACACGGTCATTCCAATTCAACGTCTTTGGATGAAGTCGTATTTGGTTTCACACTTTTTAGAACCCTTTTGTTGGCCCATCGAATTTCGTTACCAAACATCTGGTAACAACATTTGTTGGGCCAAGTCAAAGGTATTTTCCAAAATGGTCCAAAGTTGGGTAAAGGCATTCGCCTCCAATGGTTAAGAAACATAAAAGAGCACAATAAAACTGAATGAGCACTTGGCCGTTTTGAACCTGATACCTTTAGATAACGAGCTTTTGAACACGTAACACATCTAGCTAACACAAGTGCCAAAAATGTCACTTGTGACACAACACAACAATGACTAGATGCTCACGTGACAGAGACAGCATTGCAGGTACACGCACCGACAATCGTCTGGTGTATCACATACTGCACGGTATCCGGGCAGGCTATCTCGACACAGTAAAACGCTCGATACCGGCTCAATATCGGCACCGTGACTAACTGCACCGTCACTGTGACCTGGAGGGGGGGGAGGGGGTATGAGAGAGAGAGAGAGGGGGGGGGAGGGAGGGAGAGAGAGAGAGAGAGAGAGAGAGAGAGAGGGAGAGGGAGAGGGAGAGAGAGAGAGAGACAGAGAGAGAGAGAGAGAGAGAGAGGGAGAGGGAGAGGGAGAGAGAGAGACAGGGAGAGAGAGAGAGAGAGAGAGAGAGAGAGAGGGAGAGGGAGAGGGAGAGAGACAGAGAGAGAGAGAGAGAGAGAGAGAGAGAGAGGGAGAGGGAGAGAGAGAGACAGGGAGAGAGAGAGAGAGAGAGAGAGAGAGAGAGAGAGAGAGAGAGAGGGGGGGGGGGGGAAGGAGACAAAGAGACAGAACGGACGGCAAAGGGCGAGAGAGGGACTGAGGAGACAGAGGGTGGCCGACGGAGACGGGCCGATCGAGGAAAGGGGAGAAGGCCGAGGGAGGAAGAGAGAGGAGAGGAAGGAGGGAGGGGAATACGGTGGAGGCAGGAGGAGAGGAGGAGAGGGAAGGAGAGCGGGGAGGACGGACGATAAAAGTGCTGAGGTGTTGATATTCTTCCTCCTCTTATTCAGACACATGGAGGACTCTGGGCAAGGTCACACAGCTCAGGTTTACACACACACACACACACACGCACGCACACACACAAACACACACACACAGACACACACATACAGTGGAGAGCAACAGCAGCCCGAGGCAAACAGCAAACACCAGTAATGTGGAAAAACTAAGTAGGGGGACGCCCCTCTTACTACAAGACCTATTATCCCTTTATACACACACACACACACACACACACACATATACACACATACACTTACTATCCCATGTACAAGGTGGAAGGTAATCAAATAATAACAAACAGACAACAAGTGTCGAGGAATGCTGCAGCCAAACCTGTAGACCATTACACAACCGTCCGCGTGCCAGAGGCGATACACACGCACGTCTTCATCGTCAACACAATTGTTTCAAACCACCTCTGCTACAGCCAGGGTGCCCTGACCATCTGCGAGTGCTGAGCAGGGGGAGTCACAGCAACACACCCGGCAACCCAGTTTGGGAATTAGCGTTATTGCATTGTTTTTAGCGCACTCTTCATTCCGCAGCTGTCACATAAACGTGCTCCTCCTCACAGATCAGAGAGAGAGAGAGAGAGAGAGAGAGAGAGAGAGACAGGCAGAGAGACCTGCGATACAGACAGGCATGTTCAAGAGAAACAGAGAAACGGGTAGAAAGAGTCATACAGACAGGCAAGACAGAAAGACGGGCGTAGAGGAACGACCTACTGTACAGGCAGGTTAAAGGAAGAGAGAGACAGGGTGGAGAGAGAGTCAGACAGGCTGAGAGAGAGAGAGAGAGAGAGAGAGAGAGAGAGAGAGAGAGAGAGAGAGAGAGAGAGAGAGAGAGAGAGAGAGAGAGAGAGAGAGAGAGAGAAAAAGAGAGAGAGAGGTTGGAGATAGAGCCATGGAGGCAGGCAGGTTACAGATCGAGACAGACAGACTAAGCAGAAGACGGTGCTTTTGTATTGTTAATGTCTCGACTCTTGTTAGTCAACATTTTTCTCCGGGGAAGACGGAAGTTTGATTTAAAGTGTGTTTGAGTGTTTGTGTGTGAACAACACCAGGAGGGTGTCCTTTTGTTAATAGAGGGAACTGACACCCCTGTGTGAGATTGTTAGCTGGTCCCATTATGTTTAAGTGTGTCTGTGTGTGTGCCCTCAGTCAGAGACAAAACACATTTACATTTACATTTAGTCATTCAGCAGACACTCTTATCCAGAGCGACTTACAGTAAGTACACAATAGCATGTGCGTCCACACAGCGGGACAAGAAAGAGAGGAACACCAGTAATCGAGGGAAACAGAGGGGAACGGAAGCAAAGGAGCAGAGAGAGAGCGGAGGAGAGGGAGAAAGAGAGGGAGAGGTCCAGAGGTCAGGTTATATCACAGCTTTTTTGTCTTATCAACGACACTCATATGACATGCCTGCCTTGCTAGGCACACACACGCACAGACTTCCTGATACGGGAGAGCTGAGACACACAAACACACACAAACACACACACACACAGAGAGAAAACACCCACAGGGGCAGGGATGGACTGCACACGCGCGCGCGCGCACGCATTGTCATTCAGCGCTGCTGCCTGTTAGGAGAACACACAGGAAACACCTCGACGCGCTCCCTCCGCTGCGCCCGTGTGTGTGCTGGGCACAGCCAGCTGCGCTCGAGCAACCACTGGCCTTCCCCTCACCCACACTCAAACAGCGACAGGACAACAGAACTATCCCTTCTCAACACAAGCACCCGGACTCCCGACCACGATTTCATATACAGTGTGAGAGCTCGAAAGAGAGAGAGCGAGAGCGAGAGCGAGAGAGAGAGAGAGAGAGAGAGAGAGAGAGAGAGAGAGAGACAGAGAGAGAGAGAGAGAGACAGAGAGACAGAGAGAGAGAGAGAGAGAGAGAGAGAGAGAGAGAGAGAGAGAGAGAGAGAGAGAGAGACAAACGGGACAGAGGCAGAAAAGGAGACCGACCTGTCTGTATCAGCACCCCTGTCCCTCTCTCCCCCGTTCATCAGAAGCATTCCTGCGCTGTCACAGCCATCCTTCCCTCCATTCCTCCGTTCCCCTCTGTCCTTAGATCTCCTCTGACCAGGCTTGGGCGAGCTCATCAACCACCTATCCAGCCAGCCAGCCAGCCAGCCCGCCAGGAAGCCCCGCTAAACAGCCCGAGAGCCAGACAGGCAGCCACACAGTCAGTCAGTCAGCCAGCCTGCGAGCCAGACGCTGTTGTAGCAAGTGTGTGCTATGCTAGCTCGGAGCCCTAGTGAAGCAGGGTCGGTCATACCCAGGCGTGACGCATATCCAGGACTGAAATAGCAATGGGGCCCCTCGAGGGCTTACACAACACACCACGCACAGGATCTTCCTACAGCCCGCTCCTCAGCAGGCTGGGCGCGCACACGCACGCACTGTACACACACACACACACGCACGCGCGTGCAGGCAGGCAGGAGGTAGACAGGCCCTTTCTCCCTCTCTCTGTGTCTGTTTGTCTTTCCTGTTCTCTCGTTTGTCTTCTTAACCTCGGCCCGTTTGCGCTGTCTTTGAGCACGGCGAGACTGCAAAGAGAGGGTTGGAGAAGGCGAAGAGGCAGAGCAGTTGCGTGTGGTGAGTGTGTGTGTGTGTGTTTGTGTGTGTTAGCGGAGTCAGGTGGCTGAGCGGTTAGGGAATCGGGCCAGTAATCAGAAGGTTGCTGGTTCGATTGCTGGGCGTGCCATATGACGTTGTGTCCTTGGGCAAGGCACCTCACCCTACTTGCCTCGGGGAATGTCCCCGTAATTACTGTAAGTCGCTCTGGATAAGAGCGTCTGCTAAATGACTCAATGTAAAATGACTAAATGTAGAAGCCTTAAGCCTAGTCCAAATGTTGTCAAACTACGTTTGACTGGATGCATATCCAAACGGGCCGCCCGTGGGTTTTTACCTCAACTTCATCCCAACTTTTACGTCCGTAGGGATGCGTTTGACCAATCAGAGCAGATGTTTTACAACTCCAACACGGTAACCTATCAGTATGTAGCGCGGACATTTAGAGCATGCCCACATTAACCCTAACCCTAACCCTAACCCTAACCCTAACCCTAACCCTAACCCTAACCCTAACCCTAACCCTAACCCACATTCTACAGGCAGATCCTAAAAATACACAATGATGTAAACCTAGCATTGGTGGACCGGACTAGGGGGTGGTCCTCCTGTAAGATACCTTGATGGGCAGAACAACACTGTGATAATCACTCCCCCTGCCCCTACACACACACACAGTTCTCCATAGGTTTTTATTGATGCCTCCACCTCGCCTCGAGCTGTGACACAGCAATAGGACATCTTAGACATCACAGGAAAGACACGCCAGGGTTTAGGAAGGACACCAGCACTAACCTGATTATCTTAGCTGGACAACTAACCCAGTTAGCTTTTTAAATGCCTACCCCCGTCCCATGCAAGCCAGTGCAGGTCAAGTCCTCATGGTTAAATTTAGCCTGCGATGATCCCATTGTTCCTGGGGAATCCTATTTACACATCCCAGAATACCTAACCTCCTTTGACCTACTTATGGGGTATCTTGGAACACAGACACACACACACACACAACCCAGAGGCGACCCTGAG